>NW_024581129.1:10809405-10856482 GCF_017639235.1 Corvus kubaryi | reverse complement strand
CTCCTGTCCTTCTCCAGGAGCAGCCACCCTGCTCCTGTCCTTCTCCAAGAGCAGCCCTGCTCCCTGGGACAGATCTGCTGCTGCTGCCTACAGAAGGTCCAGTACAAACCCCAGGTACAATTCCTAGGAAGTTTGAAACGCCCTTGCAGGCTGGACAAAGTTGGTTTTGATGGATATCATGGAAATATGTTTATTAGAAGTTCATCGAAATGAGAAATGAGAATTAAAATAGTTTCAAGTATTTCTCCTTCTCTCCCCAAATTTCCTCTTCTGTCCAGCCAGTTCTACCAGCAGAGGTACAAAAATAATGTAGGAATGTAAGTTATCAGCAGTATTATTGATATGCAAATATAATAACTAACATTTGTTGATGTTGTGAAATGAACAGTAGATTTAAAGAGACAGCAGGATCTTCTGTTTACTTACAAATATGCATGCAGAGGGGGGGGGATATTTGCATGAAACCATCCCAGACATCATATTTTTACTGTCATATTTACAGTCCTGCAGAACATTTCCAGACCACTATCCTCTTAAAGAAATAGCATCCTATTGCAGTCAGATGGAAAAGGGTAAATTTGAGGAGACAGTCTATTCAATTTTGTTCCAATAGAATTGCAAGCACTTCGCTTTTGTCTACTATTATTTCAAATGTCGGGCTGCAAAATTCAGTCCAGCTCCCAGTTCTGGTAATCAGAAGCTGCAGAGAAACTGCATTTGTTCCTTTCCAAACAATAAGGAAGATTTGGGTTTTTAAGTGAATGAAAGTTTCTTGGAAACAGCAAATTTCAGTGTTCATTACTGGAGATCAAGATTCAGCATGGAGAGGTTTTTGTAATTTCTCTCAGAAAAGGTATCTTGTTTAGAATTTAAGAATTTCTCATTTTTCTTCTCCCTCCTCCCCCAGCCTTAGAAGATACAGCTGGTAGGGGTCTAAGACTATAAAATAAGGCATTAAATCAGAGAGCCTGTGTTTGTCCTACTTCTTCCACTTTTCTACATTCAATTCCACGCTTAATAGGAGGGAAGACAAAAGAAGGAGAGATTTTCAATAGACCATAATAATATCCCTCTGGGATTACCTGCAGCTCAATACATCATTCAAAAGCAAAGATTAAAAGTAATAGTCATGTTAATATTATTTCACAATCCACAAACATAAATCCTCCTTTGTTATTCATGAGCTTATCACACACACCTCTTAAGGAGCAAAATATTGCAGCATGTGCAGAAAAAGGGAACACAAAGTAAACAGTGAAGGGGAGGCAGACAACTTTATAGCTCATTTAAGGTAAAGATATTGCAGGTACGTTTGCTAACAGAGTAGAAGTGTTCCTGCCTGGCTTTGATGATGCATCATGCAGAAGCATTTACTGTTTCCCTAATCATGACTTAATCAGACCCTGAAGTGCCCACATCCTAAGTGTGTTGTTTTAAAGCGATGGATACTTGTGGAATGAGGTGGTGGAGGGCAGCAGTGCCTTGCACATCCCCCTCCATGTCGGGTGACAGACCCAGGAGTGTCACACAACGCCATGAAAGAGATGGACTCCCTTGTTCAAGGAAATTCACCCACCACCCACCAGGATATTTCTGCTTTCTGCATAGGAATGAGCTGCTGACCTTGAGCATTGAGAGCCTCCTGGGCTCAGGACACACTGCTCCTGCACACAGGGCTATTCCCAGAGAGCCTGCAAGCAGCAGAGGCCACCAGAATTGCTCGCAGGCAGCCATGGGTGGCTCCTGCCCAAACATCCCCTCAGAGGCTGTTGAAGATTCAGAGCTGAATTTTATTTCACAAGTGACCTCCTCCAGTTGCCAACCCATCCCTTCCCTGCCCTGAGCTCTGAGGAGTTCGAGGCAAAGCCATGGGGTCTGTAGGTGGCACACACAGCCTGCCTTGGCTCTGTAGCCATCCAGGCTTGAACCCCAGCCGGGAAACACGTGCACAGTCCTCCTGATGGTGGTTACTGTAGAAACAGAAAGGAAACTTTCACCAATGTTTCTCTCTTATTTCCCAATAAATAGCAGCATCTCCCCTAGAAACTATATCGATCTCTAGTTGTTCAAATAACTACTATTACAGAAGTAGATGAACTCTCCCCTGATAGACCTGTCAGACTCCCTGCTGATGAGAAGCCTTCCATGCAATCCATATCCACAATTGCTTTGGAAGTCGACAACTGATGTTCCCTCCCTTTTCCCCCTCCAGCTATATCCCTGTAGCTTTCTTCAGTTTCAACCTCCTATGCTTTTTTAATCTGATACTTGTTTTGAGAAACTGCTGGAGTTGTGACAGAAACTTCTGAGCTCTCCCAGTAATTGGCCTGCCTGTGTGCAAGGGAGGGGTTGAGAATGACAGTGCAAGGGAAGAGAACCTTGAAAACTTCTTGTCTTGGGAAGCTCCTGCCGTAAATCAGGTGACATTGCATGAGCTTGCCTTGCACATGCAGTGCTCTGTGCAATGAGTGTTTCCTCTCTCTCAATGCCTTCTCACATATTTATAGATACATGGTTTGATTTTACACATTAAACTTATTATGTCCATGTTTTTTATTTCTGTAACTATTGCAAACCATTTCCTCTGACTCAGAGGAAAAAGGCATTAAATACACAACTTGTTCAGCTGGAACAGTTGCAAGGTTGCTGATGAAGATTCAAACACCAAGAGTTACCCAGTTCAAGCAGAATCTCATTATTACCTGGAACTACTGAGAAACCAAACACTCATCATTGTTAAACCATTTTGTTGTAAGAGGTTTAAGCAAAAATTAGCACAGGCTGTATTCTCAGCTGTCACAGGCTGACAAAGTTGCACTGATTGCACTGGAACAGCACTGCTTATGGAGCAGACTCTGGCCTGCAGCAGCCCTGTCCCAGGCGAAGACAATCTGCATTCCTCCTAAAAATAATTAATTGAAAGCTGTTTGGTAGCTTTCCTGACAGATGGGTAACACAGTTCACTGCCTGATTTTCTGATGCTCATGAAGTGACCTGACTGAGCCAGCAAAGTTCTTAATACTTCACCACCTCGGCACCCAGGGAGCAACTCAGGCATCCTGCTTTCACAGGTTATTTTGTTTTCTTAACTCTTGAGTGGGAGAGACAGAAAACAAGTTCTGCTTATGTTCCTTTTGTCTTCTGACACAGGGATGAAGGAACACCCTCCTGAGCAGGTTTGAGGGCTGAAGGTGGCTGAGCTAGAGCTGTCAGGTTTGCTGTGCTCTTGTTCAGCCCTCCCACATCTGCCCTGGTGTTGCACAGGAGGACAAGGAAAACTGCTGGACAGCACCACTCAGCTTCCCAACAGCTCTCACCACACCGAGCAATCAGCATCCTGGACCTTCCCACAGAAACAGCTGCAAGAGAGGTAACTGGAAAAACGAGTGTATTCATCTGTCACCTATAGGTGTAGGTAACAAAAACCTTGGGAACTCACCTTGATGCTGTTGCTTCTGTGGCTGTCTTCAAACAGTGCAAAAAAGTGGGCATGTGCTGGAAATCTATTAGCTTGCAAAGGAGCTGGGTACATTGATTATCCTGTGTCAAACAGTATTGTAAGGAGTTGGGCAAAGGGGAGGTTATAACCATACTATGACAAGAAAGCTTTCGAATTCCTCAGGTGTGAGCCACCTGCTGACAGGCTCCCTACTTAAATGTCACTTAGCAAAGCTTTTGGCACTGGTGTTTTCCTGAGTGTATTTCCCTATTCATCTTCCAGATAATTTCATTATCTGCCTGAGTGAGGCTCAAAGAAAGGCTTATGTAAAGGTTTCTCCTACCAAGACACATCCCAGTTTGAAGCTGATTATTCCAGACCTTTTCAGGATTAAAACAAAGTGCTCACTCACAAATTTTCCTTCTCCAGCATAACAGGCATCCCTTTTCCACACTTCCATTTTTAAATGTAAAGAATATTGCTGCCAGTCAGATATTGCAACCTGTCCCTCTCTTACCTTAAGAATGAACTATTTTAGTGTAGAAATTACTGCTTGCAGACACCAGAAAGGATCAGCAGATACATCTCCAAGTTTTTTTGGTTTTGTTTAAAGTGACATCTGCTTGAAAATTTTCAAGTGTCTGGAAAATTACAATAGGTCTCCAGGGAATGGATTAATGGGCTGCAGACATGCAAGGCAAAGATAAATGCTGAATAAAATACCTCACCTAGCACTGCAGTTCATCAGCTGGGTTCCCATACCTGCAATAAACCTCTCCCATCTGTGCCTGCCCATGCAGCTTTCAACCTTCACCAAGGAGGGAACTCCAGGCACAGTAAGGTCGACCCTGGCACAAATTCTTTGATATTATAAAGTACTCAGCTCATTTAGCAGAAAAATGTTGAAGCAGGCAAGGATTAGGTTTTTTAGTAACTAAACACTCCAGAAAGTAGAGCTCCAAAGCCTGTGGGTGTTAATGCACTCTGGTTTTGCCAAAAGGCTACCAAGGTGTCCAGGCTGTAACCTGAAAAATGCTCTCTCAATATTTGGTGCTTGATTACTGAGTGAAGATGGGGAACAAGCTCTGGAAAGAAAGACAAGCTGTAAGAGAAAAGGTGAGAGAAACTGTCCCTACAGACACACCTAAATTAATGGAAAAAAAAAAAAAAGGCTTAAGCCAGAGCTACAGGAAAGAGGAACTCTTTGTTCCTCCTGCTTAGTAAGAACAATTAAAATAATTACCCAGTTAAAACTGTGTTCATTCTGTGGTGACCACAACAGAGTAGCTTGATAACCCTGCTCAACTCTAATTTCACGTGGTTTGTAACACTCTGCCTCTCCTTGGAGAATGTCAGGAATTGTTGTTACTGGTTGAGATGCTTGGGTGGGCAATTCAGAAACCTGAGACATGGGCATCAGAGCAGTCAGTGTGCATGCACAGAGAGCACAGGGAAGCTGAACTTAGCCTGCCTCATGCAGCCCAAGAGGAAAAGGAGAGTATTTTTCCTGAAGAATGCTCAGTGCATCCATCCCACACCGGCAGAATTCTGACATACTGACTTGACATTAACTCCAGTGAGCCTGCTCTCATCCTTATATTTAAAATCTGTATGTAAGTATTATCTAGACTGAGCACCACAGTGCATATCCCATGTCAAATTAAACCTGTTTTACATGATTTACTGCTCTATTTTGTGCATATTAAAAAAAAAAAAATCCCTTCAACTCTCATGTCTTTTTATGTTTTTATATATCTATCTTGCAAGATTCTTTGTGATCCACATATAAAATGCTTCATATGAGTGATACTTCAACCTGACAGGGAAAGTCTTTACTCAGTCCTCATCTGCATCTCTGGTCTGCCTTAAAAGGCATTCAAAGGCTGCTCTTTTGTCTTGTACCTCTAGAGAGTGATGCCACATGGACATGAGTGCACAGTCCTTGTGGCAGGAGCCACCAAGTGACACTGTGGGAAGCCAGCAAGGAAGGGAAAGAGGAAAGAGGGAAGGGGAAAAGGGAGAGGGGAGAGGGGAGGGGCAGGGAGGGGCAGGATGGGGTGGGAAGGGAAGGGAAGGGAAGGGAAGGGAAGGGAAGGGAAGGGAAGATGAAAACCACTGGATTTTATATGTGAATCTCAGTGCAAATAAGAGACAGGTGGAGAGAAGGATTTTTGTTCAGTTTGGAATTCAGTTTGGAAGCCAGCTCTGTGATTTATTTGATGATGGCCATCACATAGCTTATGCATAACTAAGGGCACTTGTGTGTGCATGTGTACATAATACATAACTTTTTAGTTTGACAATATTGATTGAAATCCTTTCAGTTTGATGAATGAGTGCATTATGCAGTGAACAGTGAAACCAGCCTTGATGAGTCATTGGCAGGATTTTCCCAACTTTTTGAAGGCATCCTCTCCTGTGGGCTAAAAGTCAGAAATGTCCTCCCAGTGTGTCTGCTTGAGCTCAGTTTTTGACTGTGACAAGACAAGCCCAGGTATTACTTCAAGTCTGTCAGTTCCTCCCACCTCTCCAAATCCCTCTACACCTATCCTGATACACACATGGAGGATCAAGGGATGGAAAGTCTCTCAGGGTTCATTTGGACTTGCAATGCAGCTCTTTCATGTTAATTTTCCTTTTCCTTTTCCTTCACCTCAATTCACTCTGACGCCTTGCCACAATATTGTCAGTCTCAGAGAAAACAACAAGCCAAAGCAGATGTGCTGAACACATGGTCACCAACAGGAGCAGTTCCCAAGCAAAGTTAGCGTGTGAAATCATTCCAAAAGAGGGATGTCTTATCCAAAAAATAATCTGCATCTGCTCCTGTTGTTTGGTGGATTGAAAAAAAACCCAAACAACTTCCATGTCCAAGTTTACAGTTTGAATTTACCCAATGCTCTTACATTAGGAGGGTTATGATTTCAGACAGTCTGATACCATTATAACGGATTTCTCTTTTGTTGAATAACAGAGACACTTAACTTTTCTAGGGTTTTTTTTAAATAAAGGCATCACATTGCAAAGGTCCCTTATGTTTTCGTGTCACAGAGGTGATGAAGGGTAGCACCAGAATTCTGCAGAAAGGCTAAGAAATGGAAATCTGCTGAAAATTACCATTCTTTAAAGGAAAGACATGGTTTTTCAATTAAAAAAAAAGAAAAAAGGCTATTTTGCTTATAATGTTTCTTTATTCATTTCCTCTGTCCTATAGAATTTAGGTAACTACCCTTAGATGGGGCTGTGCCCTGATCCAAAGACAATGCATAGAACAGAAATTGGACATTTTACTGCTGTTTCTGTTCCATTTGAGGGAGTATGAGTAAACACCTGGAGAGCACGATACATCTGGCAAGCTCTAAAGACAAGCTCAGCCTGCCAAGGAGAGAGCACAGAGTGCCAAGGTCTGGCTTGGGTCTGAGGATGAGGAGGCCACTTTCTACCCAAATCTTGGTCTTTTATCTGAAGGTTTGTACTGGATAAGCCCATTCACTATTCTCCCTGATAGGGGCCACCACTGCCCTGCAGTATAAATAGAACAGGTACAGAAAAACAAAAAACAGTTAAAGAAATGTGATAGCAAAATCCATGCCCATGTTTGGGAGGAGTGGCCAGGAAACTCAGGCATTCAAAGCATGCCGCCTGAGAATCACTGAGAACTTGTCCAACTTGAACACAGCACCCTGAGAGACTTGCTCTGCTTTGATTACCCATACATTGATTGAGTATGTACCACCTGCTAACATACAGAACAAAGCACCTCCACCAAGAGCATTTGGTAAATAAGTGACTTGGAAAATATTATTAAGCTCAAAACCAATGCTTTACCATGTTTGATTTGCCACCAGATGCTGTGGGATCTGAAGAGACAGAGAGAATAAAAAAATGTCAAACAATGGCAATGAGAGACTGAAATACAAGAAAAAGAAGGGTTTTGTTAAATTATTGTCAGAAATGAATGCAAAGCTCTTATTCTACTCTGGACTATGTCATGTACAACAAATATTGCCTTTTCATGGAAAGTAAGAGTCCCTGACAGATTTTGCCATATACCTTATGGAGGGTATTTTGTCTCCTTCAAAAAGCAAATAATATATGAAAATGACACCATTTTCTGTGGTGCATTACCCACATGCTGGAACAGGTTGATGCACAGATTAGTGGCAAGGAGGAAGTTTCTCCTGTTGAAGGTAGGTAATAAGCCTCCCAAGTGTTTTTTACCGAGAAGACAGTAAGAGCAGCTGGTGCTAAAGCCAGCTGAACTTTCATCTCTTTTCCCCTTTCCCTGAGGAGGAAGGACTGTTAGTATGAGCAAGCAGTAACATTCTTCTTAAATGCCCTCTTTCAGTATTAGGGGATCCTTCCTTCGACTGATAAACGTTTTCAGACTCCCTTTGAGAGTGACAAGTGTGTGTGATTCCTGGAAAACTCAGTTAAAAACGTTAATGGCCTGCTGAAGACTGTGGCTAGAAATGAGCAATGGCTGTTGGAAGGATACAGCAAGAACTGATTGTGTCTTTCCAGATCACCCTGCTCGGGATCTTTTCACCCTAAACTGAGTTCACAATGGGGCAAACAACCCCATCACAGTCCAGAGAAAACCCTTGGAAAGGCCATGGTCCAGCTAATGTGCTACAGCCTGGAGAGAGAGATTCCATTCTCATCATCCCTACCCTTTTACAAGGGCACTCTGCCTTCTCCAGCATGGAAGTGTTAGTGTTGGACAACTCAGCCTTAGTATCACTGAATTCTTTCATTGTTCTTAACCTAAACCCAGGCCCCAAATTCAGCTATAGCTCTAGGCACTAACAGCAAATTGAGCAAAATCCACCAAATAGCTTCAAACTGAAACGTACTAAGGTGTTATTTTTTTTAAAGCTTATACTCTGCTTTATAGGATTATACCAGAGAGCACCAAAAGCTCTGCCCAGGAGCATGTGCTTCACAGCCAGCTCAGCTGTCTGCAGAGACCAACACCAGCTACTGTGCCAGTTTATTCTCTTCTATTTCCTCTCTTTTTATTATATTTGAACTGAAAGTTACTCCAAATCAAACCACTGACAGGGAGAGGAGGCACAGTGAGTGTGTGCTAAGCAAACCTATATTGCACTGAAACCAAGACCCTCACTGGAGTTCTTGCTGTTTTCCAGGTCATGGGGTACTGCACCAGCATCCTGGTCCCCAGCAGAGATGACACTAAGAAATATTATTTCTTCAAGTATCCAAGTTTTAAAGTTATCCAGTGACTTAGGAAGGAGACTTTTTTCCCTCCCCTTTTGCTTTAAAGCAAGTGCAGGATGAGGTTATATGACTAGTTGGAATCAACGCAGGTTCTTAATGATGCATGAAATGAAATATTGCTGTCCAGTGCACAGTGAATATTCAGAGTTCAGCTCTATGATAGATACATCCTGTGCTGCTCTGACAGGGCAGAAACGCCCCCACAGCAGCTGCAGCTCTGCCCTGCACCCCAGCCTGGGTTTTGTGTCAGATGAGTTGCCATCTTCTGCTGCTACACTCTCTTCTCCAGGCTCATACATCTGGCAGCCAGTTAAGTCCCTTTAGCCAAAGGGTAAATAGAAAGCATTTTCCATGTAATGGTTCCTGCTTTGAGAAAAAAAAAAAGTCATGGACCTTACAGATTTTCTAAACAACCACATATTATCTGGGACCTCTGAAATTCAGGCCTGATTATTGTACATGGTAGTCCAGCTTTCTGCACTTTTAATAACTGTGAAAATGTGGCCTGTCGAAGCTGGACCAAGAAGATTTAAAGCACTGCTCAGTCAGGGCAAACACATCTATAGCTCAAATTCTGAGTTTCTGAAAGCTTTCTCACATCAGAAGGGAGAAGCAGCATGAAAAAGATAGAGTACTTATACTCTTGTGGAGATTATTTTGGTATAAGATAGAGAAGAATTAAATAAACAAATGAGAAGAGAAAGGTGTAGGTTTCCCTTCAGTAGAGTCTCATCTCCAGTGTAATTTCCTAAAAGAGTGGACACAAGCAGTCAGGGAAGACAAGCTTTTCAAGACCTAGTACCAAAAACCAGCCCGCTTATCCGATGCAGGTTGCTGCATTGTTTTAGGTTTGTAACTGTGAATGGCCAGATGGCTCTGAAACTCTGCAGTCAAACCCTAAAATGAAGGCAGGGAGATCAGAAGGAATCCACATAAATTTCAGAAAGAAGAGTTATTGCCCTTTTGCCTGTGGTGTAACAAGGCAGACTGGGGCAACTGCAGCAGAAATCCCTGCCTGCACATCTTTGCCTTGATTTCAAGGGCATCAGCTGCTTCAGGACAGCCAGGCAGGACTGAGTCAGACCTGGGAGGAGCAGGTGTGGGACAGGCATGGGGCAGGCAGAGGCGTGGAGCAGTGGCAGCTGCTGCCTGCAGCTCCGTTTCCCAAAGCAGCAGGACTGCTCCATCTGACAAACCCTTTGAACAGTCGATGGTGCAAGAGGGGAACCTATTCCTGGTGCCTTTCATGTTTAATGGTACACACAGATTTCCATATTCCTCCTGTTTCTGTTGATAAATAATCTGGATGTTCCTTCTCGTTGCTTTTATCCAGACACAAAGGACAGTGCAAGCTACCTGCTGTGCCTCATCTTCTCTCCGATCGGCTCTATTTAAAATGAAAATCCAGCCAGAGAAAGGACACCAAAGGCTGCTTGTTCAGTATTCCCTCTGTGCTTAGATGATTACACCAGGGAAGAAAAAAAGAGGGACAGCAAAACCAAACAGTAGGAGGCCAGGATCCAACAGTAGGAGAGAAGAAACCTTTTTATCCTCCAACTATTGCAGAAAGTCAGAAGAGGATCTGTTAGTGAATTGCAATTTGTTCTCTCCTGTCCCTTGTCCAGGGAGGACTGTAGTGTTACTACCTCATTTTCAAGTATTTCAGCCAGTCTATGCTAATTTTCCACGCCTTCCTCCCCACCCCCACCAAGTCCTGTTCCTACCCACCTGACTTCAGCTTTATCTTCATCTTTTAAATCAGCTTGAATCGCCATCCCAGACCCACCAGATTTATGGTTAAAATTAAAGCTTTGGCAAGCTTCTGTCACTATGTTGCCCATTACTGTGGTACAATATAATGTAATTAATGTTTTTATGTTTAAGGAAGAGGAAGCACATATGTTCCTCAGCTGCTGATGAACAGATTTATAGGTAACACATCTGAGTCAGTGGCCATGTTTAGACATAAGCCTGACAGACCACTAATCATTTTCTAAAGGCTGTGCACCACTGCCCTGCTTCCCTGGATTTGCAAGCAGGACTGTGCTGGGATGCCATAGTGAGATGATAGATTTCAGGTGACACAAGGGGAGGAAGCAAAACATCAGTAAATGTTTCAGCATATCTATCTCTTCATAAGCAGATGTTCTTGCTTAACACGTACCATTAAGCTGGAGCACACCGTGTGCCTTCTTAAAGAGAAACCCAGCCTGCTCAGGGAAGGCAGCTCACAAAGGCACCCGAGCCAGCCTCTCTTCTGGCCTCAAAAATTCAAGCCCTATTTCCAGCAAAACCCTCTGCATGGAAGAGGGGAAGCTGTCCCATCCACAGCAACACAAGAGGACTGAGCTTATAACTTAGAGAGACCTTTCCCATCCCTAGTTGCCATTGCCATTTTGACTGCACTCAGCTGAGGGGCACAAGTGCTGGAACGGTGATGGGTGGCACCAGTGACCCCTGGCAGAAAGGCAGGGCACACAGCTATGGATAACCAACCTTCCAGCCGCCTCAGCAGGATGTCCCAGATGTTCACCAGAGCACTGCCCAACGCCTTTGTTACCAGGTGAGGGGTGGGGGGTGTTTAACCACCACCAGTTTTCCCAGAATTTCTTCAGACCTGCACTGACCTGACCAAGGGAAGGCTCAGCAGTGGCCCAGGCCAGCCACTGTCACACCCCCCTCCTCGACAGGGAATAGAATGGAAAAGTTCACGGCTCAAGATGAAGGAGGAAGATCCCTTCCCAGCTACCATCCCAAGCAAAGCAGACTTCACTTGGGGAAGATTAATTTAATTTACTGCCAAGTGAAAATAGAGCAGGATTGTGAGAAAAACTAACACACACACCCCATAAATACCTTCCTCACTGAGCTCAGCTTCACTCCTTAATCCAGAATCCCTCTGCCTCCTGTGCCCCTGCCCTGCTGGGCTCTGCTGCCCCTCCTGCTGCCCATTTCATTGTGCCCAGCGAGGGGCTCCTCAGTGACACCCTGGGATGGACACGTGTGAGACCCACAGACAGGTAAGTATGAGAAGCAAACATCTTGCAAGTTTGGAGCTTCCATCTTGTTTTCAGCAATCAAGTTTTCCTTTAGATTTTTGGGGTTTTATGAACTCCAATAACAGGAGTCAGCAACGTGGAACTCCCTTTCCCTTCCAGCTCTGTTCCTAGGGGAGAGGGTATGGATAAAAGGGGAATATCCAAGGCCCCAGCCCACTGTCTTGGACACCAGAGAAAAGAATTCCTCTTCTTTCAAAACCTGCAAGTCTAAGCTCCCCTTTAGGGATTTAATTAGCTTGAAAAATGTGAGTTTTCCCCTATACTTATAGCTGGGGGCTGCTTATGCATTTTGGTGAGTCATGCTCTACTTCCAAGCACAGGCTCCTTTTCAGAGCCCACTGTATTCAATCTACTGACTACTGACTTAATGGCATTAAGAAAAAATAACTCAGTTTAAGAAAATCTTTGCACAGAGCAGATTTGTTAACCTATACTAAAGACCATTCTGGGCACTTTCATTCAGAATTAAAGTGGTTTTAATTCAAGTTAGTGTTTGAGTTAAATCTAAATTAAATTTGAATTTAAATCATTAAATCTGTGCGGGGATTTAATGCAGTTTACATAATCAATTTTAGGTTCATACCCTTCATTAATTTGGATGACTATCATCCAGTCTTTGCTTACTTAAAAATAGTTCTAATGCATTTATTAATATTATATTCCTCTAACTGGGTTATTCTTGAAGAAACAGGGAGTTTGAGCTTTCTTTGAAGTTTCACAAAATGAGAGTATCTTGCTGAAGAAAGTCATTTTGTTCTCACGCATATTAAGGGCAGGGAGGGCTTTTAATTCCACTTAAAGAGCTTCTGTGTTGTCATAGCCAGTAAAGCAGGAACAAGGAGCAGGGCTCTTCCCTCATTAGCAACAGCAGGAGAGCCCAGGCATGCACTGCACCCTCAGAGGACATCCCCAGCCCAAGGACCAAACCCAGCAGCGTGCACCAGGGTGGGCAAACAGCACATCTGCCACCTCCTGCAGCAGCCTCCAGACCTGAATGAGGGGTGTGTGTGGGCACTGGGGATCCCCCTCTGTTTGTGGTGCCTTTGCATCACGTTTTCACCCCAGCCAGCAGCAAAGAACCACCCTGCTCCTCCCTCACTGCCCCGGCAGCAGGACTGAGCAGAGAATGGGAAGAGTAAAAGTGCAAATCTCATGGTTTGAGTTAAAGAAAATAAATCAAAAGCCACGTGTCCAAGCAAAGCAAAACAGGGAATTCATTCCCCATTTCACAGGTGTTCAGCCATCCCAGGAAAGCAGGGCTCTGTCACAGGTTTGGGAGGACAAACAGCACCACCCTGAATGTCTCTCCTTCCTTCTTCCTCACTGGGGTGTGGGGAGAAGCAGAAAAGGCCTCGATGTAAGCACTGCACAGCAGTAACAAAAACATCTCTGCAGTATCAATTCTGCTTTCAGGGCAAATCCAAAACACAGCCCCCACTAGCTCCTGTGAAGAAAACTGACTCTACCCCAGCCAAAGCCAGCACACTTTGGAAAATGCAGCCTTTGGTGTAGAGTCCCTGCTTTTTCCCCTTCTCCATGAAGTGCCAGCCATTTGTGATTAAACTCCCACCTGTCACCAGATTTCAGAGGAATGCGGAGTGGATTCATTTTACAGTATCAGAACCAGCTGCTCACAAAAACAGCTTTCACTCTCCCAAGGTCTAGTAATCATTTCAGGAGACAAGAAGAGAAGAGGATATCTCAGCTGACACCGGAGAGCACAAATGTTGACACAAATATGAATCTGAATTTTCTGACAGTAGTTGATTGTGTTGCTTTAGAAGGTTTGACATGCCACTCAGCCGACAGGGCCCTGTTTAATGCTTCACTTTAAGTATTTGTATGATCTTTGGGGTTGTCAGTTCTGGGAATTGCAGTGCTTTGAGAGCCGTTGCAGCAATCTCCCTGTGCGCTACACCTGTTAGGGTAAAATGCCTGCTTCCTTCTCAGGTTGTTGGGCTGCTGGTAATCTGGAATCCTGTGGCATCTACGTGCAAGAGTGCTGCTAAATTTTTTCATGCTTTTGCTGCTTTACAGCAGCTAATTTTCACTGAGGCCAAGTGCCCATGACACCAGCCAAGTGTGTGCAAATGCAGCAGGTGTGTCACAGGAGGATGTGCCTGTCCACAGCCTCTGGAGCTTCATCTCAGATTGCCCGTGCTTCAGCACCTAACACTAGAAAACTATTCACCTGGTCTGTGTTCCTTCTAATTTTCGGTTATCAGGGAAATCTGATTTCAAACAGTTCAGTCAACATTGGAATGTTTCAATATAGTGGGTTTTATCCTGCCAAAAATATTTCTCATGAAGTCACAGATAGTCCCCTCAAATTAGAATTTGGGCCAGCTAGAACATTTGGATAAAGGCTGGCCTGCTCCTAGAAGAACTGAACTGCTGTGTTATAGCAAGCTGCACTTGTTCTTGCTTCTGAGGAACTGAAATTTCATGGGAATGCACTGAAAATTGTTAAAAATTAAACTTTGTATCTGCTTTATGTGTTCAGTATTAATGTTGTCTTTCATTGTCTTCTAATAGGATAATTAGGCATTGCATTACTCTTGGGTATGTCTTGTAGCACCCCTGGGAGGGCTTTTATGCACAAGATAAATACTAAATACTGTATACATGAAACTAAACTTTGTTGAGATAAAGCCTCTGTTGGTTTCATGCTTATGATGTTCTCTTTCACCTTCTTCCTCCAGACCCACAAGACTCTCTTAGAATTTCCCTTTATCAGCTTTTTCTTATTCCTTCTACATCCAAGGTGCTGTTTATCTCAAACTTTTCATTCTGCACCAGCATCACCCTCACCACAGAACAAGAGGCAAACTCTCCTCACAGTAAATACAGCAGCATTTTCAGTGCCAAACAGCGAGAGCTGTGAAAATTGATTTGGGGACAGGCTGGGCCATCTCTGTATGGACGAGCATCTTCTTCCACCAGCAGTCCTCGTGGTCAATAGTGCTCTTTACTGGGCAAAAAAAACAGAAGTTTGGCTGTATGCAATAATAATAATTACAATGATGTTGATGATGATGAAAATAAGAACTAGAGGAAGAAGAAGGCAGGCCAATAGTGGTGGATATCTGCAAATTCTCGGCATTTCTGGACACCGATAAATTTTCTTAGCCTGACTTCTGGTTTCCAGTTTAAAATTCCTGGCTGTCCCATGGCAATCTGAATTCTTCTCACGTACCTACACAGACACAGTGTCATAAAATGCTCCACACTGAGTGACTATTCAGTTCTTCTCCTGCCCAGAGTGGTGGACATAGGGAAGCCAAGTAGATAGTTAATGTTTAGTGAAGCTGAGATAAATGCTCTTACTGCTGTCATATGTGCCATAGAAATGTTTGCTATAATTCCTATATGTTTTAAAATGGGTCATGTATTCCTACTTTTAGGGTTTACAATACTCTAGACAAAACTAGGTGCAGCAGTCAGGTACAATAAGAAGGCACCCTGGAGCTCCAGGAAAGCATCCATCTGATCTGAAGGTCTTGACTACAGGGATACAGGGATACAAACCCTAACCTTCTACAATAGAAAAATGGAGAAAGTGATGATAAAAATAAAGCTGCAGCAATAATTGTCTGAGGCAACTCATGAAAGTGGGCCTTCAGCATTCAAACCCCCCGTGATAAAGCACATGGGTTGCTGGATGCTATTTATTTAGCATTATTACTGCAGCTATTGTTACAACATGAAAATCTCGAGCTGAGTGACCACCTGCTGTTCGTGTTGATGCTCAATTTGCAAACAGTCAAGTACCATTTGGTTTGTGCCAGCTTGCTGCATTACTTCAGCCATAAAAGATATTGTGTAACCTAACAGCAGCTTTTTAACTAAAAATAGGTGTTCTGCTTATATCCAGTAGAAAACTGGTATTTAATGATTACAATACAATGTATTCAGATTCTTTCAGCTGCTTCAAGCCGTAAGAACAGCTTTTTCAGCTGCAACAAATGGGGCAAAACTCCTTAAAGAAAAATTTAGTAACAGCAGCAAACTGAGAGACAAGACAATTGGCCAAATTTACTGCTGCCACAGCACTGCAAAAGGCTGCCTGTGTGACCTTGGGCACGCCTTCACATGTGGCTTTAGAAAGGTTAAGGATTTAAAACCCTTCCCAAAGTTACTAGCAGCAGCCGGGACTAAGCACCTATGAAAATCAGAGCCTTTCATCTTCACCATTTGTCATTCTGATACCACAAAAGGCTAAAAGGGATCTTCTGTTTTACCCTCAGAGAGCCAGACCAGGACCTCACTTATGGGGTCCAGTCTGAATTCCAAGGGTTTTATTTTTCTTATTATGACAGATCACCTGTCCAGAAAGAGGTCAGTAATGCAGTTACCTGAGAAAGGAAGTGTGATCTTCTGTTTACAGGGAGAAGCTGAGAGCCAGAGCTCTTGGGAGCTGCTGTTGTATCACATTATAGCTTTGGGCAAGAGGCTTTACCTCTGTCTTTCATCCAACCCACCTGCAACACTTCCATCCCCCGAGTGTGGTGATATTCATTGTTATTTATAAAATGCTCAGGGATCGCTGGAGATTCAACCATCCCGAAATTAAACCCACAGTCATTTGCAGTGAAGGTGCAGAAGAAGGGATCTGTGTCTGGGCACGCAAAAAAGCTGCTCAGTCAGGTCCCTGTGGCCACTGCTTGGGCACAGAACGTGTTAAACCGCAGCAGCAGAGACGTTCATTAGCAGCCTCATTGTGTGATGAAAGGAAAGGCAAACTCTGCCACCATTTTGCTGATGTTCAGGGTTTCATACACATAATAAATTACACGTGAACGTTGTTGCCATGCATCCATCCCAGAATTCAGCCCCTGGGGGACTCAATCATGCTGTTCTCCTGTAGCTGGGAATATCAATGCACTGAAACAAGGAGCTAAATCTCCGTGTGTCTCATCAGTGCAGGTTATGAGGAGCACAAAGGGGGAGTGAAGGAATGTGGCCCTCGCTCCCCACCTGACCGGGGGAGGGGGTCCTGACCTCATCATCTCGTGTAATAAACACCGTGCAGGTGGGGAGCTGTGGCACAGCCCTGAGCAATATGAAGCCCCACGGAATGAGATACAGCACAGTACATGCAACTTTCATAAAGATTTCTGTGTGGGTAGTTTTTGGTTTTGATAAGAAGAAAGGAGGAGGCTGTGTGCCCAGTCGGGAGAGCGGGGCTGGCAGCACCAAGCCTTTTCTCACAGCACCCTCGTGTGCTCCCAGCAGAAAATGCTCTGTGTCACTGGGGCAGTGCTGTGTCTTTCAGCAACGCTGTAACTTGTTGAAAGAACTAATTTAAATTAAATAGGACAGCCAGTACATATTAATTAAGTATCAGTTGATTCTTAAAAGAGTACTTATTGAGGGTTCTCAAGTTGGGAAGGGATAAATCTGGTTGTCATGTAATTAATTCAGAATGACACAGGCAACAAATGCATATTACATATTTTTCCTCTGAATATTAATTTGTTAAGAATGTTTACATATTCAATTAACATTTAACAAGATAACCTTATACCACATTAATTAGCTATCTGCTAATTAAAAATGTACCAAAATTAATATAGACATTAGGCAAGTCAACTGTACAACTGCTTATGCATAAGGGGAAATCAACATGAAATATCTAGAAAAGCTCTTTGAGAGAAAATATGTGAGAATCTAGACCTATTATGTCCCTGCCAATGACTCTGGAAACCAGCATCTGGCCAAAGTAAACAAGGAGTGGTGTTTATTTTTCCTCATGTACATAATTAATGAAGTCCTTTCTGGCCACATCTCATCCCAGTGCTGTTGGGTCCAGGTTTTGAAAGCTTTATGAAACTAGATTGGAAGCTTCTCTTTGGTTCTGGAGGATCGAAAACTGGGGATTTTGAGAGATATGCAAAAGAGAGATAAAAAATAGTAAATAAGAAGTTAAATACTGGCTTGACCCCCTCAGAAGATCACTACTGCACACATCTGCCCAGCCCTGTGAACGCAGTAACAGATCCTCCCCGCAGGCTGTAATAAACCAAATGCTCACTGAACAATAAAAGGAAAATGAGCGGTTGTCACCACGTTTTAAAGAACAGAAACAGTTCTTACCTATTAAAATAAGACATTAGATAATACTCATGTTTGTGCCTATTTCAATGACTTTCGCATCTGACCACGTGTTTTGGCACCTGTGAAGAATTATAGGAGGTTGTTCTCTGAGGCATTCTGCCTTGCCTTTACCAGTAATTGCAGCTAACTGGAAAAGCAAACCTGTTTCAATTCTAAAACGGGCTGTGGTATTCTGAAACATTGTAAATTGGCCTATTTTTAAATGAATTAACTCTGAAAAGCAAAGCAGAACTAGAAAAAAAAAAAAAAAATCACCTCTCTTGCACACAACAGACCTCTTGCTTTCAAAGGCCCACATAGCAGCAGTGCAGCTTCCAGCCAGCACGCAGATGGGAATAGTTCCATGTGGATATTTCAGTGTGCCAGAAACCTTTGAAAAATATCTTAAACTCATCACTTTAACAGTCAGCTGTTTATTTCTGGGTGTCTATCTGCACACATGCATGTGTACTGACACACACATGCACCTCCAGATCTTTTGGCATGGTCACCCTTTCCAAAGTGTAGCACTGATTAAAGTGCTTTGAGATGTAACTGGTCTCTTTAATGCAACTGTCGAGTCATTTACATTCAAACATTCCCATATTCGGTTTTCATCCAAGTTTAATCATAATATGGATATAATTTAATCCCTTTTGTAATCATCTTAAGACCTGTGTAGTTCAAAACTTGATAAATTATAATAGAAGTGAATAAGAGCGAGCGCAAAGCAAAGAGAGAATTAGAATTTTATAAGGAAAGAATAAGAACAATTAAACACAGGTGTAACAGTGAAAGGGAGTGGGGAAAGATGCCACAGAAAGTGCAAGCAACTGGGATGAGAACAGGACAGGAGGTGGAAGGTGTGTGCAAAAATAATGGGGAAAGCTGAAAATAGAAAGTGATTCTGCAGAGTTTGAGTGATCAGCAGAAAGACAAAGAGGACATGGGAAGGAAAGACAGATGTCATGTTCTTGTAATGGAACTGACTGTGCTAATGCCCCTGCGAAGCCTCTCAGCACGCCCCTTGTAAATGAGATGTTTTCAGAAGCCTGAGAAGATTCAGACAGAGCTGACAGCCTCTGTGGTCAGAAAAAACCTCTGGGTGTAGTCTGTGGCCCCTCTCTGCTGCCTGCTGCTCCCTGAATCTTACAGGAAAGCACAGTCCTCCTCAAAAGCCTTTCCTGAGCTATAGGGACCTGGGAGGAAATCTGAAGATTCCCAGCACACATGTACTGATGAAGAAGCCTCTCAGCCATTCCAATGCCGTATTTTCAGCTGTGTTAATAAGCCAGTGACCAGCTCAGTTCCAGCTCAATGAAGTGCAAGCAGCTGGGTTAAACAGCAGTGTCAGGCTGGAGAAATGTAACCAGATGTTGGAAAGTTACAGAGCAGTGCTGAGCCCAGAGAATGAACAAAGGCTGCTAGTCAGTAGCTCTGAAAAGGACGAGATTAATGCTGGCATTTGGAAGGCACTTGACTAACAGAAGCATCATTCTCCAGTAAACAGCATGGACCAGCAGGCTTGGCTGGGGTTAGAGCAGCACCAGCATTTCTGCAGGGCCGAGCATCATCTGCTTGTTTTCTAACAGTGGAGCAAAATCACTTGACAGAACATGAAGAGTTCAAAACCGAAATTAGAAACAGACCCCAGATGAAGCCATGGCAGTGCAGCAAGTGTGATGGGGAACCAAAAGCTCAGTGATTCCATACAAACTCTGACAAAAGCGCTTTCATAAAAGGTGAAGGCATGATTAGGGAAATCCCATCCTGGAGGCAGTTAGTGGAAAGGACACTCTTTTTAAGGTTTCACTATGGGTTATATGGCTGTCTGAGGTGAACACAACAGTGGGCATGCTTAGACCTCTAGCCAGAAGAAAACAATTTTTCACTTCTCTAATTGAGGAAGAGGAAAATATACAAAGTAGGCCTTGGCTTTTCCCTTGAGGAGCTGCTAAATCCTAATTATACATTTGTAAGCATTGCATATATTATATCAATTATATTGATATTATTAAATTATATCAATGCAGTTTGTGACCTAGGACTGATATGTAGGATGAGATTCTAGAGCTCAGAACTCCAAGAGCAAAATCATTTTTATTGAGAAGAAGGATACAGATAAATAGCTTAATCTGAGGTTTTCAGGCCTCAGGAGGATTTACCAGCTTCTTGTGAGACCAGTTTTGTCCTTCACCAAACTCATTGCAAAATTCAGCTTTTAACTGGGTGACAGCTTTCTCTCTGTGCAATAGTTCAGTGGTCAGTAATGCAGGAATTAATCTAACGGATTTTCCCTTTCTAAAAGACTGCTTCAAAACCATGGAAATCAGTATGTTCTCCTTTGTGGGCTTAACTCCTATTTGGAAAACAGCAAGGAGGCCACAGCATCGACATTGCTGAATTCTGTTCCTAGATCTAGGAGAGAAATATTGGTTTACATGTGAGAGAAACTGTCACATAACTGGGCATGGGCATTGCAGTGGAGAAGAATGTTTGCTAGCTTTTGGAGGATTGCTAAATATTTTGTTACAGCTGAGCCTGGTCTGAGAATTGTGATCATCTCAAAAAACTTCAGTATTCTTTACAGCCTCTGAATTAAACTACTTCTATTTTCCTTGGAGCATTCTTGTTCTGTGTATTTCAGTGTGAAACATGATCCTGGCGTTTTTGGGTGTGTTATTATTCCAATAATTTCAGGCAGTGAACTGAGGTAACAAGATCATTTACTCGTCTTTTTTTTGTCTTAGCACATGCTGCTTATTTGAGTTTCTTGGTCTCTCTGCATGCCACTTCCCCCATCTGAAGACAAGAAATAATGATAGCTACTTACAGATGAGTCATCAAGAATAGTTATGCTCATGTTTGTAAAATTCTTTACAGACACCGAGTGTCTTGGCTTATAAAACCCTTTCCTATTATTAGATGTTCTGCTATCCTTTTTTCCAGAAATATGCATGAACATTTTAAAACAAAGAAGGCGAGCTGCTACTCATTTTTAAAGCATAATGTATGTACATAATCTGCTGGATTCCTCACTTCTCAGCTGATCTACTCACTTTCTAATACTCCTACCAACCACAAAAATGGTACAGTGAGGGATTTTCAATTGTATCTTTACTCGGGGGAAATTTTAAATGAGAATGTCCCTGGAAACAAGGGGGCAAGAAGTAGAGTGGAAGGACAGAAAAAAAATAACATTTTTCAGTCCTAACACATCAGCACTTGTTACCTATCACGTGTTTTTAAACATGGAATAGCTGGGAGGGGCAGGCTGCTGGGGATTTTGAAGGTGCTATTACTGCTTTTATGTAAAGCTGTGTAAACAGAAGCAATCTAAGATTTCAGGTTAAATTATGCTCGTTCCAGTGTTTTCCCCCAGACCTTACAGTAGATGCGTGGTCTCTTGCACCTCAGCACAGAGGAGGATGACTCTTGTTTGGAAGCATGATAGCTGTGGTCCCAGAGGAGACAGTAGTTATTTGCTATTTATTGTTACAGACGGCTGCATTACCACAGGGATTTAGGGACATTTAGCACAACACATGCACTCCATAACTGAGTGAAGATGCCCTTTTGCAAACACATCTTCCCCTCTCAGTGCTGCCTGGAGCACTGAAACTTCCAGACGTTGCCTTCTCCTCGAGTGCTGGCACCTGTTCCAGGGGAGCAGATAATTCCAGAGCCCTGTCATTTCCTTCTCCAGCTGCCATCTCACCTCCCAGGCTCCTAAGGGCCCTGTCACCCTTAATCACGGCTTTCTCTGTGATGGAAACCACAGGTGAAGAACCAGACAGGTTCCAGACTTGCCCACAGCAGAATTCTTTCACTTTGTTCCCTGGGAAAAGGATGGGGGAAAAGTGGGGAGTCAAGGGCGAAAATGCAGATGTGCTACAAAAGACAGCTACACCAGAAGCAAGTGAGCATGAATAACCCTCCTGCTGGATTTTCTTCCTCATTAATTCCTTTCTCCATGTGGAGTTCAGGTATACTCACACTCCAGGCAAGGACCATGGTGTCGTAAGGGTTGGGCTGAATAAAGTACCTGACTTTGCAAGACTAAGAAATGGATTTTCATTCAAAGACCTCCAAGCCTACATATGCCAGTTCCATTCAGGCCAACAACAGCAAAACTCTGATTTACCTTTGCAGAGCCTGAATTCCCATTTATTCTTCAGGTTTTCAGGTGCTCACCTCACATTAAAACTTTTCTTCCATTTAGGTATCTCCATGGAAACAAAATGAAGTCCAGAAGCCAGTGTTAGGACAGTGCTGGCCAGACTCTTCTATATACATCCAATACATTAAATATTTGGCAAATATGGCTGTGCTGATGATGTTAAGCCTTTTTGTGAAATCAAGGCATCAATAATAATTCATTACTTCTAAATTAGGACTTAATCTACTGCACAGATAGTGGGACAGTTACATGCCCCTGAGAAGATAAAATAAGATTTTGTAGAGACTAGGGTCAGTGAGATAAAGAATTCCTTCCAAGTTTGCAGAGTGGAGCTTGGACTGGCTAGAAGTTACATTAATCATTTTTCAGGTTCACAGTTTTGGCATCACAACTCAAATGTTTTACTCTGATCAGATCCAGCATTCAATGAAGGACTCTGCAGACACAGCAAATTTCACCCAACTGCTATTCAGAATAATATTAAGCCCAAGTCTGCTCAGGATTCAGACCTCAGTCCCACGCTATGATTTGTGCTGGGAATTGAATACTATTTTCAGGGTCTAGCCTTACAACAGGAAAAGCTAAGATAGAGAGTGATACCCTTCTTTGAATGTCTCTCTAAACCATTTTCCCTGCTGTCACATTAAAAAAAAAAAGGCACATTCTGGAGATCAGTTTGCCTAATTTAACAAAAACTGTAAGAAAATGCTCCCACCCCAGGATTATGTGAATTTGCTGAAACTACACTGTGCTTGTGAACAACTTTGTAAAGGATCCTGTTACCCTCAGTGGTCTTTGGATCTGATGCTAAGTGAGGCAGCATAAATAGATCAGTACTTAGAGGAAGGTTTAACTGTGCACCATCAATTTCATAGCACCTTTAAACCGATATTTACAATAGCTAGCATCAAGTGATTCACTACTTAAAATGCTCCCAAACACACTATTGACAAACCTACAATTTGCCTTCCATTTCCAAATTCTGGATGGGTATTTTTGGCACCCCTACCCCCTGCCCTTTTTTTAAAATCTATATTGATGCTTAACTTTTTCAGCACAGAATGTACATTGACAGAGCCATCAAGACAGCAAACACATTAAACATAAACAAGAAAAAAACAACAAGAAAAAGCTCTAAATAATATAAAGCTGGACCTACAGGCATGCATTCTGAAGAGCTTTAGGTAACTGGGTCTGCAAAGAGACCCTCAAGCCTCCATTTGGGCTCGTATTGCAAACAAAACAAAAACAAATCTTGCAATTATACAGACAACAACAATTTATGGTGTCAGGTAAGGGCCAGACTTGGCTTCTCTGGCTCCAGCCATCCGGTAGGTTGTTAGTCACACAGAGAACTTGAAGCTGTTCAGCGCTGCCTTGCTAAAAACTTCACCAGCAAAGCCTCTGCTGAGATTCTTGTCCCATAAAATCAGGCATTACGGATTTAAATGCTAATTCTCAGCTCAGCCAATGGACAAGGCAAAGCACAGCCCTTCCCTAGCCCAGAATGGACTTGCAGTCAGTCAGGCTCAGGAGCCAGAGGCCACCACGACTTTACTATGCAGCATCTGTGGCTCCCCAAGGCCCAATTTCTCTGCCAAGGCTTTTGCTTGAGAGGAGAATCTGGCCAGTGGTTTTAGTCAGATTTCTTTCATCTGTTATTTGTGGGGAAGAAAACAGCTGCAAGTCAAGAGTACTCGGGGCAGTGCAGCACAGGGCTGACGCTGGCCAGTGCTGCTGCCGTGAGGGGGACAGCAGGACAGCTGAGATGACAGCTCCCTCGGCAGCACAGGAGGAGCACACCACATCAGAACAAAAGTTGCAGGCAAAGAGAAAGCTATTTTCTCACAATGCCTGAAGAAGGATGGACATTTTCAATCCTCTGCCTTCAGTTCTAGACTTTGATTCGCTTCTGTGTCCTTTCACTCCTTCACTCAGCTCTGCAATCTTGAGGCAACCGTTTTGATTGCCTAGCCGTGTGTGTTTTCTCTTTCATAGATCATCCCTGTCTCAGTAGGATGCGGCGTTAGAGCTCAGCCATTTGCTTCAGGAAAGGGTTTCCTTCCCTCTGGCAGTATGATCTCCTCTCATGTTTGTGGATCTGGGCTTATGAAATAAACATTGGTTTTGTAACCTCAGAAATAAAACTCCTTGTTCTTGTGCTGCATGAGAAATTCTTGTCAGATTTTAGGCTTCTCAAAGGATTATGTCTGGAGATCGCAGAATAATTTCTTTTTGAAATTTTCTTCATTTCTGTGACACAGGGTCTACAGCAGCATTCAGGCTGAGCTTCTTCATACAGCCAGAGAGGTGCAGGAATTTCTGTGTCAGTGCAGGCATTCCCAGGGTGGGAATTGCCAGGGCTCAACATTACAAAGTTGGCATCTGAGTCCTGCTACCTTTAGTGGGGTCCTAGGGAGGGAAAGCAGAAAGCTTTTCTCAGATTTTATCTCCTCTGCGGACTGGAGATGCGGGAAAGCATCTGTGAAATAACTTGTAATCATCACAAATCAGGGCAGCAATATCAGGAAAAATGCAGTGGCATGGGAGTCATCCTGCACCACACAAGCCTGGTAGGAACACAGCTACTCCGCACTGAAATGTGTCCCTCAGCTGGGTGGCTGGAACTGGAGTTAGATGAGTAAACCTGGCTCGAGAATGTACACACAGCACCTCGGTGTCGCCTGCAGATGAAGTGTGGCTTTGTCCTTATGATCCCAGGTCCATGGACTGCCAGCCAGGTGATGAATTTCCCTGCCAGCAGCAGTCCAGTCAGGCTGCAGCAGGAGGATCTGGCAAGTGCAGCAGTCACTAGTGTGTTGGAAGCCCAGTATGAAGACCCATGGATGGGGAACTGTTGTTTTTAGTGTGTTGAGTGCTACAAAAGGTCTGTACTTGATAAACAATTTTCTGTTAAGTTTATATATACCTTCTACTGTTAATTCCACTTGACATATTCTCATGGTTTTGTTTTACTTTTTGTTTTATCCTTCAGCATCTTCTTTTCTACCCTCTAATGGAATTTTATTTGCTGGCAGTATCATTTCTGTTGTTTTGTATGAAACTTGGCTGAAAAAGGAATTAAGCTTCCCCGTTGCATTCAGACAATGTGGGAATTGCTGAAAACTTGGGAAAAAGTCATGAAGAACTGGAGATATGTCTGTACTTTTAGTGGCAGGTACTGGAAGGAGGTTCTCAGTCCTATGCAGCTTCTGTGACCTGACATAGCTGTTGACAAAGCTTTCCTGGAGTGTTGTGCTTCTAGGAAAGCACCTTTCAGCCCCTTGGTTCTACAGTTATGCCACAATTTCAAGCTCTTTATTTCTAAAATCACAACATAACACTCAAAAATCTCCCCTTTTCCCAAAAGGAAGAAATGCTCCAAATCTAAGAAGAACATGATGTTGCTCTTGCAGTTATATCTGAGCACCTCGTGCCTTTGGTCTCAGCCCCCAGAGTAACACCATGAGGCAGGGCATGGTGGCATTGCTGCAGGACTTGGGCATCAAGAGGTTCAGTGGCCTGTCACATTTGTCATGGGGCCTGTGGAGAGCTGGCAATTCCCACAGGATCTGTGATCCCTGGCTAATGACCACTCTCTTTTTATACCTTTAGGAAAAAAGATGGATCAAGTTTTTCTGCACAGGCCAATGAAAAAGAGAAAGAGCAACGTGTGTGGATGGCCTCCCTTCAGTCTGGGGGAAAAAATCCCCCTTGGCTTCACCCCTTGGTGTGCATTCTCTTCCCTTGACTGCAAAGGCAAATAGACTCTCCCAGCCCTGCTCCCTGCTCCCAGGAGCGAGCCTCCTTGGGCTCTTTTGTGTGGAACAACAGTGACGTGCAGTGGCTGCTCAGGCAAAGCACAGCAGGGCTGGGAGAGCTGATATTTATCACTGGGGCTGCTCCTCTGCAGAAAATTACATTCACACATAACAGCCACCAGTAAGCTGGGTTCCCCACGTCGTGATAACAGTTCACAAATGAGTTTGGTGAAATGCCAAGTTATGATTATGTGTGTTGCAAACCCCATTTCAAGCACTAATTTATACTGTATGCTTCTCTCTCATGTAACAGTGCTATTTAGAGGGTAATCACGTTTTAACCTAATTTCCAAATTAGTAGAAAATATTTGTATTGACTTGCAGTGTATGTATGGGCTGCAGCTGACAGTGCAGGCTGGAGTCTCTCTCTCATAGAATGAAAGAAAATCTGATGAAAATTATTCAGTCTCTAAATGAGCTATGGAGGGGTTATTAAAGTCAGTTATTCAGCTTGAGGCAGTTGGGTAGGAACACTGCCATTAGAGGTGGTGAAGTATAGAAACAGATTCTGTTAGTCCTGTGTCAAAAAGATAGTAGCTAAGTAAGATTTTGGGCTTGCACTTGTCATTTTGGAGAGACATGATGCTTTCTAAGAGTCTTTAGTGTTTTAATACCTGCCATGTCAGCTAGATTCTGCAGTTACAAGGGTATTTACTATGTGAGGGCTTTGCTCTCTGTGGGATTATTTTCTGGACTCCTTGAGGCACCACTCCCCCAGGCAAACCCTAGAAAACAGGGTTAATCACAGGGTGAGCTGGTCTTTGAAAAGACTAAGGCTCACCTGTAACCAGTTCAATCTCCTCCCAAATGGGTGACTAAACTGTTCATCAGGCTGTTGGAGATAAAAAGGCCGAGGCAGCTTTAGAAGGAGTGGGTGTGGGAGTTACTACTCCAGTAAAGAATGTAGATTTGCTCAGGGAAGGATTGATGAGCTCTAGATGGTGAGTAGGAAGAGACCCTTGAAGTTAGAGAGGGCAGTTTGAATTATAAGACAGATAGCCCAGTTGTTATGGTGATGAAGGGTCCCCAAGCACTGCTATCATTGCCAAGGAGGAGTAAAGGGACTTTCTTGTGAACAAGAAAACAGGAAAGTGAGCCCAAGACAGATTCTGAAGGACACATCTGTGTCCAGGAGGGGCTTGGAAGCAGGAGAGTGGTTTTCTTTCTGGATAGCTGTATGGGAAGTGGACTTTGTTCTCATTTATCTTGCTGATGCTCCTGCCTACCCACACAGAGACTCCTGAGGGGGAATAAAAAATCCAGTTTTCAGGGAAGCCAGCACAGCAGAGCTCCCCGCACGGAGTTACAGTCCTGTGTCTCTGCACACTAATGTGACAAGCAAAGATTCACTGAAGTAGGACACTAAAGACGCTGCACTGTCCCTTTTTGTTAGCCAGCCCAGCCAGCAAAGGTGTGGATCAGTAACAGCACCTTCCACTTACAGGTTCATCCATGGCAAGGCACAACAGTCAGGCAGAGCAGTTCTCCCAGGATGCGGTCACAGCGATGGTGTTCCCTCTCCAGCTGTTTGCAGCTGTTATTCCAGTGATGCCTCGGGACAGCCAGGTACAGCTGCACCAAACCCTCCCTGCCACGAGGGTACCTCCCTGCTGTGTACCTCAAAGTGACACCAGTGGGTCTGGGTGATGCATGTGGGCAGGGGCTCAATTACTGATGGAAAGAGCTGCCACCTGTTCAGCAAAAGGAAACTCACGGCAGTGAGTGCTGTCACTTGGGTGTTTGCATACATTCTAGTAGGAGATTAAACAATGAGTATCTGAGTCTGAATAAAAAAGACAAGGCTGAGAATGTCGTGATTTCCATTGGCTGAGAAAGCACCCATTTCTTCCTTCTTTTGTTTTCATTAAATATTGCATTATTCCTGAGTTCTGAGAAAGAAATATTTACACTTTTTCTCTGCACACTGTATCAAATAGGTCTCTTATGTGTCTGACCACTGAAGGAAACAGGCCTGGGTTTCTCAGCTACTTATGTAGACCTCCATTTTGTCAGAAGGGCCTTGGACCAAATAAAGGTCTTGTCACCCATGAAGTTTGCCACAGATAAGAAGGAGATACAGCTGCCAAGATTGCTGGCTACCGCTGTTGCCATGCCTCAAGGTACTTTTCATAAAAACAGGCAGACAACTCAATAGATTTGTTATTGCAAGTCCTAAAAAGTTCTGTCTGTGGATGTTGCTTGACAGTTATAAAATCCTTTTTTATGGTGGGAGTTTTTGTTTGGCTTTTTGGTAGGGTTTTTTTGCATAATTAAGTGCTTTACCATATAATACTAGTCAAGTGGGAACTGTGGCAATAAAAGGTTTATGATGCCAAAGGATTTTCATAGCACCGATGCAGTCAGTTCCAAAAGGCTGTGGAAATAGAGACTCCTCCACTCCAGTGGAATTCAGTTCAGCCTCTCTGTATGCTACAGGCAGTACATAGAACATTAGCTTATAAATATTTGAGAAGGCCAGATTGGATGGAGAAATGTGTTGTCCAGAAGCATAAACCATTAGCAAATGCTCTTCAGCTATTGGCACACAGAGTCCTTTCAACACCTAGAGGGCATTACACTGAGAGGATCCCAGCCTTCCACGTTTGCTTTGTGCTTGGAAAAAATGAAACTGGTAAAATTATGAGCCAAAAGCTCCTCAGGGAACTGCCTCCCATCCCTCCAACCCCAACCAAGGCGTCTTTCAGCTACCTTTGAAATGAGGAATACAAGCAGATTACCACCAGGACTAAAGCGCTACTTTTTAATTCTTCACTGTTCATCAGCTCTGGCCTGCTCCAAATGAAATTTTAAACCCAATAGCTCAAGTCATTGTGTGAACAGGACCAGGCTGGAGAGATGCTGTGCTGAATAAATGCATGTTAATATCCAAGAGTGATGGGAGGTGACTTGGGAGTATAAATACATTCGATTGTGACAGCTTGGCTGATAAGCAGTAACTCATTAACTGATGAAAACTTGCCTTCTTACAGTCCCATGTCCCTTTCTTTCTGGCAGTTTTACAAGTACTAACTTTAGTGCCTTGTCCTCAATGTTGATGGAACCTGAAAGGTTCCTGTAAGATCACAAGGATGGGTTTACTTAGCCAGTAGGCTGAGAAACTTGGTCACACCAAACAAGAGATTTCAATCCATCAATGCCACTGCAGTTACAGTGGGGTATGGCATTGTTTCCCTCTTTCCCTATAACACTTGCAGATTCTTAACCAACTGCTGTTCATCTGCTTGGGAACTACAGTCCAGGGATGAAGGAATTATCCCCAAATATTGCTCACCCAGCATATAACTCTAGCAAGTCAATCCTGCACCACAGCTAAGATTTTTTTACAGGAGATGCTCTACCCTTGTCATTTGGCTTGGGAGAATTGCAGCTGTGTCTGAAGAGTCCGTGCAGAGATATATTCATAGCTCTCAAGTGGATAATGCTGCCACAGTTCCTAGGAAAGAAAGACCGAATCTGATAAATGTGAGAGGTTAGATTTGGTCTCTCCTGCTTTGACAGTTGTTGCATGGTTTCAAAATTCAGCAATGTTGGGGTGTTGCTCGGCTCATACTGGGAGCACAACTTCCTGACCTTCTTCGAAAAAAAATTATTGAGAGAGGGTAAAAATTAAAAGCACAATAAAATGTAGCATGTTATTTCCTCCAGAAATTCTCTTAGATTGTCTGGATCAATCCTGAAGTCAGGTTCAATTCTTAGACAGTCTGTCATATCATGGAAATCAGCCATGATATAAAGCGATTTATTTTTCCTTATTGTTTGCATCCTCAGATATTCAATTTGATTAGCTCCAGCTTAATAATTACAACATTTATGCCACAAATGTAATCAAAAACCTGTTTTGGTTGATCTAAATCAAAACACAACCATCATTGAAATGGCTGTATTGCCTAAGAACAGAAGCATAAAAACCTTTAAGAACGTTTTGTGTTTATTTTGTTTTTAAAAAATTATGTTTAAAAGCACATTTTCCAACACCTGACATTTTAGTTCCATATGGCCAGCAGCTCAGACATGTTGCTGACTGGGATTCAGCAGTTAGTAGATGAGACAATCTGGGCTTTAAAATACAGGAGCAAGGCATAGTGAGAATGAGTCTCCTCTGCTCTTCAAGCCATACAAAAATTAGTACAGAATCACGGAATCGTTTAGGTTGGAATCATGAAGATCATGAAGCCCAATTGCCTTCCACAAAGCCATGGTGCCTGGGCCTGTCTGGCCGTCCTGCAAGTGTTGCATGCACAAAAATGAACGAATTCTTCCCAAACAGAGCCAAGTTCTCAGCGCAGCCATGAGATGTCAGCACAGACCGCTGTTTGTGTGTGGAGCTCTCCGCAGGGAAAAGTCTCTCAGCTGAGAGCATTCACAGGGATTAGTGCCCAGACAAACGCCAAAGTGGGCTGTGAGCCCGCAGGGTAAACTGCTGAGCTGCTGAAAACACTGGCAAAAAAGGAGGGGAAAAGTTTGAGGGCCTCATTAGGGTTAAAGCCGATGCATAAAGCAGAGAAAGCCACTGCAGTAAAACAGCACTATAATGCTTTAGTAACAGTAAAAAGACATAATTTTTGCGACTTAACTAGAATGCAATCCAGTAATTAAAGACCTGTAACCTATACCAGGGATAGCTACAACTCTGGGCAGAACCTGGCCTTCAAAGTAGTTTCACCTGGCCCTTAAGAACACCTCACCAAATTCCTGTGAGCTCACCATTGCTGGGCAAAGGGCTGTGCCCACTTAGAAGCACCAGGGAAGCTTTCCTGAGCATGCTTATATCAATTCTGGGGACAGTTTGATTCTAACACAAAGCCAGAGGATTTATTGTAACCTTTTTCATCCTGAGATGGGGCAAGTAAGTCTGTTAATATGGAAATGACAGCTAGGAGGCTGGACATGGGGTTTTTTATTGATACATCTTGACTAACTAGGCACTGCTTTGCTGCAAGGAATTTACAAAAGGAATGAGAGAAAAGGACACTTTCATTTATGAAGCAGGCTCATATTTCTTCAGATTTTGTTTTTCTATTTTAAACAGTCAAGACCATAGAATTTCATTTGCAAAACAATGCAAACAAGTGATAAAATTGTTTGATCTCCAACCTGGAATGCTTCTCCATTTGGAAGGCAGAAACTATGAGCCACCTGTGTCTGCACAGAGTCAATCAAGTTGTATTGGTTTAGCGTGGCAAGGTTTTGGTGGCAGGGGGGCTGCAGGGGTGGTTTCTGTGAGAATCTGGCAGCAGCTCCCCCATGTCCAGCAGAGCCAAGGCCAGCAGCTCCAGGATGGACCCACCACTGGCCAAGTCTGAGCCCAGCAGGGCGAGGGCAGCACCTCTGGGACGGCAGATTTAGGACTGGGGAAGAGCTACGGTGCAAGGAGAAATTGCAGCCTGAGAGAGGAGTGAGAGCTGTGAGAGGAACAGCTCTGCAGAGCCCAGGCAGGGCAGAAGGAGGGGCAGGCCATGCAGGTCAACAGAGCAGCAGAGATTCCCCTGCAGCTGGTGGAGAGCCCCACACTGGAGCAGGTGGATGCCTGAAGGAAGCTGTGACCCTGTGGGAAGCCCATGCTGGAGCAGGCTCCTGGCAGGATTTGTGACCCAGCAGGGAACCCACGCTGGAGCAGCCTGTTCCTAAAGGAGGGCAGCCTCTGGAAGGGCCCCACGCTGGAGCAGTTTGTGAAAGAGCTGCAGCCCATGGGAAGAACTCACATGGGAGAAGTTCATGGACGACTGTGTCCTTTGGGAGGGACCCCATGCTGGAGAAGGGGGAAAGTGTGAGGAGTCCACTCTGTGAGGAGGAAGATGCTTCACAAGCAATGTGTGATGACCAGACTGCACCCCCATTCTTTGTCCCCCTGTGCCATTCAGGGGGCAGAAGGTAGAGAATTGAGGAGTAAAGTTCAGCCTGGAAAGAAGGGAGGGGTGAGGGGAAGGTGTCTTTAAGATTTGGGTTTATTTCTCATTCTCCTGCTCTGATTGTTAATAGATTAAACTAATTTCTTCAAGTTGAGTCTGTTTTGCCCGTGACAGTACCTGGTGAGTGACCTCTCCCTGCCCTTATCTTGACCCAAACCTAGCAGATTTTCTGTCCCCTGTCGAGTTGAGGAGGGTGTGATAGAGCAACCTTGACGGGCACCTGGCACCCACACAGGCCTACTGGCTGTGGATCAGTGATAACAGATGCAGGGGGCTCCTTTAACTGAAGCTGTGTCCAAACCAGTGATGCCATCCTGGCCATCAGAGGTGGGGACACACAGACTGCTCTGCAGGAGCCAGCTCAGGGACAGCACAGAATCCTCGTGGTTTGCTGTCTACATGGCATCCACCAGCATGGCCTCTAAATGTCTTGGACATCTGCACGTTTTTCACGCTCAAGGATTCTTTTGAGCTCCCCTCTCCTTCTGTGCCACCCCTCAAGCAAGCCCTTAACGAAGTGCCTGGTGCTGGGCAGGAGCTGTGTGCACTCTGCCCTTCAGACAGTGCTGCTCTGCTCTGTGCATCTGTTTTTCTTCACTTTCAATGTGATCAATTACCAATGAGTTTACAATTCACCAGAAAGTAATGGGAACACTCAGTGTCCTCATCTCAGTAAAGTATTTGGGGGAAAACACAGCAAAGAATATGGTATTAAATAAACATTAATTTCAGTAAGAGGAAGAAGCTGATACAGTCATTTGTCTCAAATTACATAAAGTCCTTTCTTGGATGTTTTCTCTTCCTAGTATAATGTTTCAAAATGTTCAATGCTAACTTGACTATTCCAAACCATCTTTTGTTCTTTGTATTCAGAAGGAATTTCAGATAAATTCAGGGGTTATGCAAACGTTCAGGAGCAGAAGATGATCTTTATTACCATTGTGCCAGATATTACAGGAAGCCAGAATGAGAAATTTAGGAGAGCCATGGAAATGAGAATTGCTCTAATTCAATAATAGATTCATTGGCTTTCTAATTAGATTTGATCACTTGAGTATTTTATATTGTAGCTGGGTAAGTATCTTTTAAATACCTACCACATGTGACACAGGCACTTCAAAAGCATCATAAAAACAGTAGAATAAATGTGCAGAAAAAGTTAAATAAAAAATAAATATCTTAGTCCTTTCATGTCTTGGTAAATACCACTCTGAGAAGTCATTTTATTTAATTTTACTACATTCAAAACCACTTTAAAATAACATCTGTAATAAAGATTCAAAAAATAACTCAGATGATATTTTACTGTTACAGCTTACAGTAATGTCTGAGTAACATCATACAAATTGCATTATAAATAGTTTCACCAGCACCAAAACAGAGAATTACATTTTACATAATTCACTTAAGCACATGGAATTTTGACTACAAAGGATTTTTTTGTTACACTTTTTATTGAGCTGATTTGGTATGCTTTAACTTGTAAAATGACTCAATTACATGGTCCCAACATAAGGCAACATGGAAAATACCTGAAAACCAATGTGGGAACAACGAAGAATTACAAAATTATACTGGCTAGTCACAGAATTTCTACTGCTCAGTCCATTCAGGATTTTGAGCCTTATTTCATTCTGATAATGAGCAAGATTTCACATGTAAGGCCTTAGCCCAGGATTCAGAAACTCTGGTTTCATGTGACCTTGGACAAGTTTTCTGGCTCAGTTCTCCATTCACAGCATGGCACTAAAATGCTCCCCATCTCCAAAGATTGTCAGCTCTCAGAAGCTCCCTGCCAGTATTTTTTCATAAAAGAATTGGTACTTTGGGACTAAGATTAGAGCTGAGCTCGGTAAGAGTGAATGTGCGATCTTTAACACAGGACACACGGATAAAATTGTTCTGGTGTTTAACAGAGGTAGGTGAATGATGCCATTTGTGCTGCTGGAGAACATACAAGGGACTTGCCCAATGCCAGAGAGTGCCTGACACAGCTCCTGAGTCACAGTCCTGAACTGCAGTGTGCTGAGGGCCTCCAGAAATACATGATCTAACAGAAATGGAGTGCAGCTGTTAACACATTCAAGTATCTATTCAGCACAGCAGTCAGGGGAAAATTTCTTCAGTCATTTCAGTGGGCACTGAAGTAAATATTCTCTTAAATGCTACACCCAGAGGAAAAACCAGATTGCTTGACACCCAAAATGAAATTTACGTGCACTGCATGTTCAGTTCACTCAGCAGTTTCAGCTCAAGATAAACATATTCTAGCACAAAGCCTGTGCACAAACCTCATGAAAAAAAGCATCATCAAAACTGCAAAGTAAAAACTGGAAGGTGCATCAGATACACCTTCTGCATTGCAGAATTGAAGAAGAAGAGAGAAGTATGTAGCCTGATCACTGAGAGATTGGGGCTGTCCCCAGCAGTTAGTTGAAACATCTGGAAAACAGCTGTACTTTTCTCCTGCAGTGCACTCACCATTGCACTGCACTCGAGGGCTTCAGCATCACAGTCACTGCCCTCTGCTGGGTTGCAGGACCCTGGAACAGTTTGGGTTGGAAAGGATATGAAATATCATCCAGTTCCAGCCACTGGGTCCCTGTCCAACCCTCTCCAGCTCTCCTGGAGCCCCTTTAGGTGTTGGGAGGAGCTTTAAGGTCTCCCCAGAGCCTCTTTTCTCCAGGCTGAACAGCCCCAGCTCTCTCAGTCCATCTCCAGAGCAGAGCTGCTGAGTCCTCTGAGAATCTTCATGGCCTCCTCTGGATTCCCTTCAGCAGGTCCACATCCTTCTCAGAACTCTCAGGAGAACCCAAAATCTGGCCTGCAAGATACTCTGAGGCGCTTTGCTGAGACAGCAGAGAAGAGAAAAGAAAGCAAGAAATCTGCCTTGTTCTAAGCAATGAATGGAGATGTCTGATGAGCTGCCAGCTGAAATGATTCTGGAAATACACTGCAATGCACTTTCTTCTAAGGACACAAGGGCTTCCTAATTGACACCACCTGGAATGTTTAACTGATTTACCAGAATCTTTGTGTTTTACAGCCACCAGTGAGGAAAAAGGCTTACAACAGCTGACAAGCCTTGCCACTCTTATGACCCCTAGTGACCAGATGGACCAAATAATCCGAATTATCAGGCTCTGCAGGGCAAAGGCACCTGTTGCTCACAAAGCCTGTTCACGCTGCCGTTTCAGACCCACGACTCTTGCTGCCAGGAGGAACACGGCCCCAGTGAGTACTTCAGCCACAAAGGAGATCCAGACCAGTGCCAGGGACCAGCCAAACCTGATATCGACTTCCACCAGGAGATCCTTGCTCCTCAGGAGGCAAACAGCTTCTTGGAAAGCAGCAGCTGAATATGCAATATAGACACTGATCCCTGTAAGGGTAACGAGAGCTGAAAAGAGAAACATGTTCAGCTACTTAGCAGCCACTGAAGGAATTAAAACCAATCAATTGGATATGTCTTAGGGCCTCTTTGCCACTCCTTCCTATTCTAGCCAGGCCAGATTCTCAGATTATCATCTTTGAAATCTAGCTGAGGTTGGTTTCTTGGGGAATAAGGGTGAGAGGGAAGTAAAGGCAGGGTTATTTGTGTCCATTGAGGACAATGTTCCCACTGTTAAATACTGAATGTCTGACAGCAAGCCTCCCACAATAAAAATGGGGTCCTATATTTTACAGATATGTAATGTGTGTGCATCTCTGTTTTCAGTACTGAGATTCAGGATGGGGGCTGGTCTCAGGCAAAGGCCACCCTGCAGTCTGTTCATGTTCTCCTGGGAAACTGCACCAGCTGCATCCCCAGAACATCCTCAAGCACCCCTCTCCCAACCCTGTCTTCATGTTTCCTTTCCCTCTTTGCAGCCCCAAATGGCTTAGAAAGGCCCAGTGCTCCACTCCTCAGTGGGATAATCATGCTTGGCACTTCACAGCTTTTCATTTTTCACTGACTATTTGGAGTAGTTTTCCACCAGCCTTTTCAGTGAATACAGCTTTCTGCTGTTCTGAGGAATCAGAACTTGCTCTTCTTTTTAGAAGACAATCGGAATGGGGGATGGCTGGTCTGTGTAAGAGCATTTCAGACTAAAAAGCTCAGCCAAGGCTTTGAGACAGCAGCATTCGCTTTCAGCAATCCCTCAGCATTTTCTTCTTAAAAATAGGGCTGTATGAGCAGTTGATGAGAGCCAATTCTGAGGATCCCTTTTTCTGTTGGGAAAAATTTCTGCTTTAAGTTACATTGTGAAACAGTACTGAAAATCTGTTTGGAATAGAAAATGCAGATTTAAACACAGTTTTCCTACTTTGACAGAATGTTTTCAGGTTTTTGAATTCATAAATTACTTTCTAAAACATGGTGGGTTTGGATACAGCAAAAAAGAAAAAATAAAAAGAAGTGTAAAGAATTTTACTAGCTTCAAATTGAAATCTTACACTCCAACTAAAATAACTTTTTGGGGTTTCCTTTTGTGATCCACAGTTTGGGGACACTGCTCTAGATCTAAACTAGCAGTGAAGCTACCCCAGGAATGCCTAACAAGACCCTTTTCAGGAACTCAATCAAATGCCTTTTTAAAAACATCAGTTTGCTTAATAGTTGCAAAAACTGTGCAACCCTATGGTTTAGTAATTCCAAGGTCACTTTTCCATCACTCCATTACCTTGTCTGTAAAGAATTTGTGCACCACGCTGAGAAGTTATTAAATCTTTTGTGTTAATGGGCGGAGCAAACACAGATTGTTCAAAGGGTGCCTCGCTCCACAAGGAGGGATATTTGCCTTTCCTGAGCAGCTCTAGTCCAGAATTGGGACCCGATCAGACACCAGGTGAATGAGCACCAGCATTATTCTGAAAGCAAATTCCTGCTTGGCTTTCATTCCCTGGGAAACAAAGTGATGTTTCCCAGATATAATCTCTTGTCATCTAAAACAGGCCAGGAGTTTGATTTAGTACCTCCAAAAAGGAAAAGCAGTCCCGTCATTAGGAGCAGTAGGTAGGCCCTGGCAAGAATACTGATGAATCCAGTCATTCCTCCAAAAATCATCAGGATCAGACTGAGGGGCATCAGGATGACAAATGTTCCATGCATGTCTGAAGAAAAATGAAGAACGTTAATATTGTAATATTTTATTATGGTGTCAGTGGATGTACTAATAATTATTAAGTGCAGAGACTCTGATCAGGATCAAAGCCTCATTTTGTGCTGCACAAACAAGAAATTGGAGAACCCCTTGGGTTTTCAGTGTAAGTCAGCAAGACAAATACATGCTATGGAGGAAAATGTAACAAACAGAACAAGCCCTCACAGGGTCACAGCCTGTGTTTCAAACAGAGACCACAGATATAAAGGATATGTCTACACAGATAAATATGAGCAATTAAACTCTTCTCAGCTACTGAGCCAGCTGGATATCAGGTGATGCACTGAATACCAGGTAGGCACTGGCAACCTTAATAAAAAGTAGCCCTGTTATCTGAGCCACACTGTTCTGTTCGGGAGGTGAGATCCAGCCATGCTTTGATTAAAGGCTTCTCTTCTGTCACATGTCCTCTCCTGCACTGATGTAGCATATTGTTGACCTTTTCCTTTGTTGCAGCTGACCATCAACTAGAGGGAAATTTTCCCATCCAGCTCTGATTCTGTCATTGTTTTCTACAGCAGCTTCACTAAGTGCATTAACCTATCCTGCCTGCTTCCTCCCATGCTAAATGTTTTACATTAGTCTTTCTTGATGTCTATAATACTTTAATAGCTGTGTAAACAGAGGGTTGCTAGGTATTTTTTCATATCACAATGTTTTTTCCATCATAAACCATTATTGTATCATTGTTCCCTCTCATGCACTCTGTTCACAACATTCAACCCAGCCTTTTTTTAGAATAACAACCAAAAAAAGTAGTTCCAGTATCAATTTGCTTCATACCAGAGTAAAGTGCAGAGTAAGTGACAAAACAAAATGTAAAATCTAAAATCTGAACAGGTCTAGGCTTCAGTGTCTCATTTAATTTTACAGAGGAACCACAATACACCATTAGCTGTTCCCAGGGAAAAGGAGTCACTTAAGAGGTCGCAGCTCATGTGTGATCAAGTGATCAATGTTTTCAAGTCACTCTAACTGCCCACTGAATTGGAGATACTCCACCTGCCACTGGCTAAGGATCCAGCTTATCCTCTTCAGCAGAGTTACAAAGATCTAGACACAATTGTGTACATATCTCTGTTCAGTTCCAGAAGCCTGGAAGGTTAGGAAGGGTCTGCATGGCATCAAGGGAGACATTGTTAATGTCTCTACTTGAGCAGAACGTGGTTTCCAGACATAATTATTTGGTTTGTGTAGCACAGAACATGCTCACAAAAAAAAAAAAAGTAGCAAATGACAAAGTTTTGGGAGGCGACCCTACTGTTCTTTTATTTCTGCTCATTTGCACTGTATTATAGTTTCATATTCAACCCTACATATGCCCACATCAGGAGCAGCTGATGCTCAGAAACCATGAATTCAGCATTCTTCATTGAAGAGAGCACTTTCCCTCTTTGATTCTAAAGCTGAGGACACTCCCTGGGCCTTCCTTCAGCAAGACTGGCCACAGCTGCTGTTCCTGGCTAAGAAACACAGACCTAAAGCAATTCTCAATGCTAAAGCCAGAAAAATCTTCAGCTTACTGGGAACGAACCAGTATGTCAAAACTGCCTGAAAATCTTAGTCGGATTCCAAGATGAGAACGAGCCATGGAACCCAGTTCAGAAGTTTTATGTATTAAAAGTGGTTGTTGGGGGTGTGATGGAACACGATGTGACAGAATAGAGATTGGGCCCCCAATTCAGTTCTCATATTCTAGAGAGGCAGCAGCAACATGAATGTGGTCTTCAGCCACATTTGAGCTTGCTGAGGGTTATTTGGTCTGGTTTTGGTTATTCCCCACCATTCTGACACCCATGTGTCCTCTTAGATTTGGTCTTGCCTGTGAAAGGTGAACAAGCCTTGGGAGGATAAAATCTTGGGAGGATGCAATTAACATTTTAAAAGTATGAATGTAAGAATGGTGCAACTTTGTCCTCAGACCTGGCCTTGCTGAGAGAGAACAAATATAAACAAGCTCATGGCTGGCTCTCTGCCTTGTGATTTTCCAGGTGTCCCTCACTAGCCCAAGTTACTGCTGACAAACTCCACCTCAGCAACACTAACTTGCCATTTCTTTGACTTCTTGTCATGGTGTAATTTCAGCGACTGCAACCTGAGCCAGGACACATGTGGGTGAGCAAAACACAGCTCTGAATGGAACCTTGTGGAGCAAAAGGAAACGAAAACCATACCAGAGCATTCTTGGGAGTGTGCTAGATTACATTAATGATCTGTGACAGTTGCAATATCAGAATAACTCTGATTTTTATGCCCTTTCAGTGAAAATATAGGGTTTAGGGATAGCTCAGCTGAAACCCACAAACCCCACTGTGACAGAGCCTTACTTTTCCTACACACAGCTGAGATCACACTCCTCATTAATCACCTGCAGCTCTTTAAAAATCAAATATTTAGAGAATCATATTTGGTTAAATAGCACTTTTATAATGTCCAGTGTTCTAGTTCAATACCTACTACTCATCTGCACTATGAAATCTGCAACTGCCTGGGAAACTTACTCTAAAATGCTGCCATGGAAACCACTCAGGAATCTGAATTCATGCCATCTGGCATATGATATTATGCCATTATATTCCTTGATTAGAGAAATATAATTAGTTTATAGAAGAACATGACTTAAAATATCTTTACTGTGTTTCTGTCTTCAATAATCATCTGTGAAAGAAGTTAAAACATTAATTTTGCAGTCATTTTAGTGGTTTTTTAGTTTCTGTTGAAATACACATTTATGCATTATGTATTAAACATATAACTGTCTTCATATTGATGAAATTAATCTAGTATTGGAAAAAAAAACCCTAAGCATTTTGCACAAGAAGAGGCATGTGTACTTTCTTGTAAAACAGAATTCAGTTTCCCACATCAGTTTCTCAACACCTGAGTTCCCTGTTAGTCCAACATGAAAGATCCAATGGTTTAATCTTGGAAACACTGAAAAAAACTCATACATTTTCAAAAAACACTCCCTTTTTTCTGAAGCAAAAAAGAATGAAGTAGTTTAATCTGAGTGAATGAGGGTTTGCATTATCTAGCCAAAGCTCTTTTACTAGAGGTCTGGCCAAATATCTGTAACAATGACATCTGCAGTGTGTGTCCAGATCTGAGAATTTGGCAGGCATTTCTAAATTACCACCCAACACAGTTGTTGATGAGTTGTTTGTGAGAGAAATCTGTAGAATGAAATAGAAACACTGAGCGGTGTCAGAAGTAACCAAGTGCAAGCCCAGCAGTTTCGTTAATCATCTCCTGTTAACATCCTGGAGCTTAATTGCTTCAAACTAACTTTGGATTTGTTTGCACAGCTTACAATAGCAAATAGTGCCTAGAAATCTGTAATAGTTGCCTCATCAGAAATACTCCAAATAGCAGCAGCGCAGAAGAGCTTAATTAAGGACGTGTTTGTCTTACCCAGCAGTAACTAAATAGCCAGTTAGAAGGACAAAGGCCTCCAGCTGAAACAGACTCCTGGCAGTTGATAAAACCAATGGGGCTCTTCTAGAAGGACTTGGCAAAGCCAGGAAGAAACAGTGCACAGAGAAATTCTGACCTGCTTGCTAGGAAGAAAGGAAGGAAACAACTTTAAAAACCATGAACGACTGAAAGAACTCCTCTGTGGCTAAATGTAAGTCTTCTGGGCTTGGGCCCCAGGGACAGGAAGGCCTGCATTTTGTCCTGTTCAACAGAGAAAAGGTGATGGAGGATGATTGCTCAGAGGGTTAGGGTTCTCCAGGATGATTAGCCAGGCTCTGGTCTGTGTGTTACATGTTTTGGTTTGGTGCTTTTCCCAAAAAATCTCTGAGCTAAACGGGAAGACCAATTGCAGATAGCAGAAATAAAATGATGCTAGACTTGGAGCAGGTGGCACTGACAAAAAACCTCGGTAGCAAGAATGGGTAGAATGATGAATGTGAGCAATGCACCATGGTTCACATTCTGCTGCTGTGGTACCAATGAATCTGAAAATGAGAACATTCATCAGAAGTTGTCACTTGTTAGGCCTCAGCTGCAGTGGTGCTGAAGTTATCTAAGATTTCTGTATATATTTACTGTAACAGCTACTGTAAGTACTGAAGCAGATGTTCACTGGCACCTCTCTGAAGGAACAGGAACACACCTACGAGATCAATTAAGCCAGAACTTCTGTGTGCATCATTTGGGTCTTGTTACACTTGGCCTCTAAAATGGCCCTTGCTCTAGCGCCAGCTGTTTCCTTCTGATAGCTTAAAACCAAAAGAAAATTTGCAAAGAACTGTAAATCCCCCAAGAAAAAATGTCGGGGTGGCCAAAGAATAGGGCATTCTTTATAACATTTTAAACTAACTCAATAAAAATGAAGCAGGACCATGAAGAGCAGGGTGAAGTGAAAGCAGCTGGTTAGTGACTGTTACAGGGTCCACATGCTGTAAGGAAATCCAGACAAGTTTATCTGTACTTTTAAACTGATTTGTCAAGGAAGAAACCAAGGCAGCTGTTACATTAGAACAACTGAGGTATCAGTAGCTGCCTCTGCTGCAAAGATTGTTCCCTGCAGGAAGCACAAACTTTTCTGCAGCCTCATGGTTCTGGTTACATTCGTGTCTAAATAAGAAAAAAATAAAATACTCTGGGGAGAATACTTTAAGCAGTTGTCCATGGACAGCTGCACACTCCAGTCTTGATTTTATAACAGGACAAACAATGAGTGCAAACCACATCCATTAAGTACTCATTTCAGGAATAGAGGAGAGCGCTAAAAATGGACCTGTAAAAGGAAATAAATCACTCGCCATGCTGGTCAAGTCACTGACAAAAAATCAGGATTGTCCAAGGCTTAATCTTACCTTGTGCAGACGGTTTGTGTGTCACACAGACAGTAAGAAAGAACAGCAGTTCCTCCAGTTCCTCTCACATTATTTTTCATAACTCCAGCCCCAGCTCTGCAGTGCTGGTGGGACCCTGCAGCAGCTCAAGTGCAAAGATGCGATCCAAGTATTTACAATATTTTTCATTATGCAAGGATTACACTGGTGCTGTCTTCAGCTAAATCTGTTCTGGTATTTACTCATTACTAACAATATAGACTTCGGTAAATAGAAAATATTTATATGACAAAAATATCTAAGAGCAATTTTTCCCCAGTGTAACATGTCAAGGTTTCTTGTTTGTTGTTTTGTTGTTGTTGTTGATGGTAGTGGTGTTTGGGTTTTATTTGTTTGTTCATTTGTTTTTTCTCTTAAGAAATTCTTTTACAAAGCTGAAACTCTTGGGGGAAAGGTTTCAGCTGACTAAGCACTGCCATTCATTCTACTCACCAGCTGCCCTCTCTCTGTGTGTGATCCTCAACATCTAGATCTGATTTTGGATGTTACATTTCTGCTACTGGAAAATTCCGAAGCTGCTCCGAACCCCTGATGCAGCTTCCTTTGAAGTCAGTGGCATCCTTATTTTGTCATTTAGTGAGAGATGGATCCAGTTCACCATGAAAAATGTTGCTCTTGCTGATTGTCTCCCATAGCTGGCACAGGAGAACACACAGCAAGGCAAAATATCAGGGGCGTCTTTGCTGGCAGATTTCAATTCTAAGGGGGAATTTCAGAGGGCTATCTTTAAACCTAGTAGTCACCAAGAGACTCTAATTACTGTCTAAATTACAAAAAGTGACACTTTCATTTTAATCCTGTTTGGGCCAGAGGAAAGTATACATCTCCAGTGAAAAAGAATTCTAATGCAGAACTTTCAGAAAAGCTAGTGGTAGGCAGTCAAGAGATATTTTTCTTTAGATGTGGCTGATGTTTTAAACAAATAAGTAACCAGGCCATAATGTAATCTGTAATAGGGAAATATTTGATCCATGGTGGGTTTGAGGGGCAGAGAGGGTATACACTGCATGTTCAGCTGGGGGGAGTGGTGAGAGAAGAAATGGAAGGCCAATGTAGAGGAGAGTTTGTGTCTAATCCATTAGAGGAGCAGCTCAAGAGTACTTCTGTGACGTGAAAATACATCAAGCCTTAGGTTGATTGCCTGGGCAATATTGCTGCTAGCACAGGATTTTAACTTGTGCACCCAATTATTTTCATTTGAAGCTCAATTTGAAGTATACAGTAAGTCTAAAAGGAATCTGCTGGGATGAATAGGGGAGATATTGGAAATGTGGAGGAAGGGACCATGAAGGCTTTTCATTCTCTAGTGATGAGTTTGTCTTCTGGCAGTGGCCAGCACTTTTGTTTCCACTTAGACCCAGCTCTTTGCACTCACATACAGATTTCCTCCCATCTCTTTGGCAGTTGTGTCAGTTAAGACATGCCAGGAGCTGCATTCAAACTCTGAAGAGTGAGAGATGTGACCAATGTGTTACCTAAGTGCCTACTTTAGTAGACAGTCCTTTAAGGTCTTTTTAGGAATAATCAGAAAGAAACGTGTTTGACTTTGCCAGAGCTCATGAAATTCAATGCCAATCAAACAGTGAGAAATATGTGTGTACAGCTAGATGGAAAGAGATTAATCCCACGAGAATGTAGCTCACAGACACCTTCACAGGCACACACAGATAAAAAATGTAATTTTTTTGAAGTAACCAATTAAAGCTGTGCAATTAGCTGTTTGCCACATAGAGCAGCAGATGAAGAAACTGCTGTAACTACACTTCAATCCATGATCACAGAACTGTCCTCTAAAATTCTTGTTAAAATGTGTTGTAGATGAAGATGGTTTGCCATGATCTGCCTAAATATGATTCAGTGGCCACAGTCAGAAACATTTAAGAGATAAGAGTAAGACTGATGTAGAAGGTAATATCTCAGGACCTGATGAACCTAGATGTCACTTAGAAATATCTGTATTTCCTAGAAGGAAGAAGTACTGACATGATAGTTTCTATGTTCAGCTGCTACTGCTGAGGATCTGTAGCCTCACCCCACTGAAACTGCATTGAAGCTGAGCAAAAAAATCAAAAAGCTAACTTTGTAGGGCATTCCAAACAAACCTAGCAGGCTCTTTCAATTGAAGTGTCTTTGATTTCTTCTCTCATCATTTTTAGGCAGACTATGCCTGTTTATAATAAAATACGCAAGTGTCTTTGCAGACCAGAAGTCTTTTTCCAGGAACATAAAAATAGCACTTGATGTGAAAGGGAGAGAAAAAAAAATTCTCCAAGGCCCTGAAGAGTCTGTAAACATAATTATTAATCCAATTTTTATTCATATCCACCATTTTCTTACACTTCATGACTCACAAAGAGCCGTCCTTTGTTTCCAAGCCAACATCATTTTTATAACCAAAAGAGCTTTTGTTTTTGTTTTGTTATTTCACTGAAGAGCTGCAATCTCTCACCCGAGAAAACAGATGTACCTTCTGCAAATATGCACACAACTTTTGAAAAGCCAATGATTTTATCCTGAAATGCTGGACTATCACCAACATAACAGTGGAGGTGCTGATACCTAAAACATGATCAGGCAGGTTCAGTTAATGCTGACCCCTCAAAGGCTCAAGTGATCCAGCAATCACTTCCACTGATTTCAGCATCATCAAGCAGCTACAGCCCTCTGTTTTGAGCAAGGAAGATTAAAGAAATGGCACTTCCTATTTGAAAGCACAGAGAGACGTCCTGGGCTGTGAGTCCTGAACCTGTTGATGTGTTTAAATGGCTGCTTCAGTAGCCCTCTGGGATCTTACTTCTACTTTACCTTCCCAGTACAGCTGTGACACAGTCCCAGCAGCACCAGCACCCCCCAGGCTTCCTTTGCCACGGGCACTGCACCTGGAGCTGGATCACGAGATGCTGCTCCAAGAACCTGAAGCCACTTTAAGCCTCTCTGGAGCCCAGGGAATGGCTGGTTTTGAGGGAAAGAGTTCCATGCTAAAAAACAGCACAGATGCACATATTCCATGTGCAAGGAGGAGACAGAGCCAGGGAAAAGAGGTGAGTAAACAAAAAAATTTTAAAAAGCAAGCCCATACACAAGGGTGTATGAGGAAAGGACTGTGCTGAATATAAGATGTAAAGATGGTAAATCAACTTCTAGAAGATGCCTGTAAGTATTTGAAAATGTTCAGTTTGGACTTTTTGAAAACATTCTGGCATTGATAAATGAATCTAAAGAAAAAGAAGTAAATACATTAGAAGCTTAATGTTTTTGAACATGATGTTCTTCAGAGACTTTGCACACTGCTTTTAGTCACTGATTTATTTTCTTAAATTGTCACATACTTAAGCCTTTTATCAGTGCCAGGAATCCTGAAAGGCTAGGAAAGTAGCTGTCTTAAAGGTTAGTTTAAATGTGTTCTTAAACATTTTCAGTGATCAGACTCCTTTGAGATGATTTAGAACACTTTTGCCTTTTATTTTTAACAATTGTACACCTTCCTGTGCCATTGCCGTCAGAAAGGTCTTGCTCCTGTGGAAGAAATTAGCTGAACTTGTCATCAAATAGATGGTTATTTCAACAGTGAACACACTTAAAGACCACAGGCAGTGACAGATATTGTACAGAAGCAGAGTCAAAACACTGTCTCAGTGAGTTCCCCCTCTGAATCAGAAATGAGTCCTTGTAAGTGGCCAAGGAGGGAGGGAAGGGTAGATGGAAATATAAAATAATATAAACTCTACTCACACAAAAGCTGTCTGTGTGAATCAGTGATGTTCGCATTCTCATGCCAGAAGGGGTTTATCAAAGGGTAACATTCACTCCTCACTATTAGAAAAAGGGGAAAAACAATGAGGAAAAAATTACACTATAATATCTTTTTGATATATATATATATAGTTATCTTTTACATATAATTCATTTAATATTAGCAGCTTTTAGAACAGCCATTCCTAGGTAGAGAAGAAAAGGAGAGGATTTTCAGTACACAGCATCAGCTGCTCCCATGGGGCCTGACTGCTGGAGTCAACAGGGAAACATCTGCTCCTTGCAGTGGGGATCAGAGTACAGCAAAGGGAGAATCCCTGTAACCTGCTCCCTCTCCTTGCTCCTCTGGAAGCAACATCCTTTCTTGCCTATGGCAAACATTACTTACTCCTGGCTTTTAATGGTGAAATCAAAACCTAAACTTATGTGCCTAGCATATAAATTAACCACATGGGGAAAACCCTAAGTATTAATATATAGGACTATAATAATCCAATATTATTATATATAATAATACTTATATTTAAATTAATGGTATTGTTTATGTAAATAAACTATATGGTGTTTCTCTTTCTATTCTTTATATTATTATTTATCATTTTAATGGCTTTAACCCAGAACTTTCGCCCCTTAATTCCCTGAGCCAAATGAAAAGACATCTCCTTCCTTCTAAATGGTTAAGGTTTATTAGATTAGCTTGAATTAAAAGTTAATGTAACATTAGGTTACAGGAGCAGAAAATTCGCTCTCCCTATGTCTCCCCCGGCAAGTGACACGGGAGGTATTGACAAGGCACTACCCACGGGTCCCGGGCACGGCCGGGGAGCACTCCTGCCTTGAACCACGTAGAGCCGGAGCTGCGAGGACAGCGGGCACTGCCCGCCGGCGCTGCCCCCGAGCCGGACCCTGCCGGACCCCGCACCCAGACCCCTGCAGCCGGACCCCGCAGCCGGACCTCGCATCCAGACCCCCGCAGCCGCATCCCTGCAGCCGGACCCCGCACCCAAACCCCTGCAGCCGGACCCCGCATCCAGACCCCGCATCCCCGCACCCAGACCCCGCATCCCCGCACTCAGACCCCTGCAGCCGGACCCCGCACCCAGACCCCGCATCCCCGCACTCAGACCCCTGCAGCCGGACCCCGCACCCAGACCTCTGCAGCCGCATCCCCGCAGCCTGACCCCGCATCCCCGCAGCCGGACCCCGCAGCCGGAGCGCTCCGCTGCCCGGGCCCGCCGCCCGCCCCGCTCACCGCGGCAGGTCCGCCAGAGCCCCGAGTGCGAGCTGAGAGCGTCCGTGCCGTTCCGGGACGCCTCCAGCTTGGAGGCATCGATGATGTACCAGAAGTCGGTCGCGATGGCCACCACGAGGAAGATGAAGCTCGAAAGTCCCACCAGGGCCACGAAGAGGGAGAGCGCGCCCAAGTTAACCCTCATGGTGCCGCCGCCGCTGCCGCGCCTCGCCCGGCCCCGCGGCCGCGCAGGTAGCGCGCCCCGAGCCCCGCCCCGGCTGCTCCGCGCCCCGCGGGCGGAGCGGGGACCCCGCGGCCGTG
>NW_024581129.1:10780885-10809005 GCF_017639235.1 Corvus kubaryi | reverse complement strand
GCCAGGTGTCCCTCTCTGTGAGGCAGCGCTGGCACGCCTCATCGCACCCCTACAGAGACCCCGCTGCCCCCCGCCCGCCAGCCCCGACCCCGGCCGAGCCCCGCACGCGTGTGCGCAGCGAGCGCGGAGCCCTGTGCGATGAGGCGTGCCAGCGCTGCCTCACAGAGAGGGACACCTGGCAAAAACACGGGCATGGGGATCCCGATCGCCCCGGCAGCTTCGGGATGGGCTCACCTCAGAGGAGAGAAAGATCCCGGATTCCAACCACCACTGTCTTTGAGGGGAGGAGGGAGCAGAAGCCGAGGTTTGGGGAGCAGTGACAGGGTTGGTGCTCCTGCAGCCTTTCGGGTATATTTACAAGAGATTCCCTCTTGTTCTGTGCCTTCCAGATGCCGACCTCAAAAGGCCAGTTCTAACCTAATTTGAAAGGTGGTGTGAGAGAAGGCAGCAGCGTGGCATTTACTACCTGATGCAGTGATGTCTGTACCCTGCTTGGAATCATTTTCCCGTCAGTGTAACCGATAGATGGAAAGACACAAACTCCCTCGTCCAGAAACTATAGTTATGTAGTTTCCAAGGAGTTCACGTGTGAGCCCTAAAGCCACACTTCACCCAGCCTCCTGTTCATCTTCAGCCCGCTGAAATCTGTTGAATAACGAAGTAAATTTCAGTAATAGAACCTTGCTTTCAAATCCGCAGAGAATTCACTCTGGTGTTCTACTGCATCTCTTCACTAGCATAAAGATGCTGTGCAGGTAGGGACAAGGGGGCATCTTGTTTTCTTCCTTGTAATTCACATCAGGCCTTCCAGGGCATTGCTAAGTAACCCCAAGTAATTAAAAAAGTCATTCTCATTTACTTTCTGGCATGGACACTGGGCAGAATGTGTGACATCATTACCCAACCATGGCAACAAGCTATCGTGAACCAGTAGGGTTTCAGCAGTAGGATCAGTTAAAAGGAAAATCTTCCTTGAGAGAGAGTGTGTTCAAATAAACACAGTAATCATCAACACTAGAGACCACATTTTGCTCTGCAAAACTACTGAAAGGTGTATATGGCTGGGAATATAATAGTCTGTATATTCAGGAATACACTGTTAAGCAGCTATAGCATTATGCTGAGCTTTTGCCATCTATTTCTCACCTCTCCAAGTTGTATTTGTAATCTGTGAAAATGCCCTTGCAGTTCTACTAACCATGCAGCTGTTACCTCCTTGTAATTGCAATGTTTGGTTGATACAAAGTTAATGAAGCAAAGTGAAACGTTTTGTTAGACTAACTGATGCAGTGAGACAAAATGAGTAAGCCTTGGGGCACGAGTCCTAACTGGGACCCCAAGCTGTCTCTCTTTTTCCAACTGTATTTGCAGAGTTACTTGAAAGTTTAAATTAGCCCCACAAATACCACATCCTATGCAGAGGTTTTAACAGTTCTCTTCTCATAAATCTGAGCCAGAGGAATTTGTACACCTAAATCACCACTCCCCTGCAATGACCTGACACTGTCATCTCCCAGGGAAATGTCAAGGTTGTTAAAATGCAAGGGAAAGCAAAGGGTGTAAAACTGAAGGAACATTTAACCCAGCTGGGTACAAACCGTTCAGCGAGTGCTGTACCAAGATGCTTGTCAGTGACACCCTGCATCTTGCAGAGTTCTTGTTCTAATCTGGGGGCCCACAAAGTTTGTACATGTGCTTATTCTTAGAAACATTATTAAATAATCTATTTTAGCCATCAAGATGTGTGGAGGTCCTTGTAGACTCTGTCTAGACTAACTTTACAGCAAACCTAAGTTGCAGCCTGCTAACCCCAGATCCTTTTGTGACCAGACTCTGATGACAGATACTTGTATCAAGAGTAAATCAACTCTACATAAAGGTTTCATTTCCACATCACCATAAATTTTTAGGCATTCATTCTCATGCTAGGGAACTAATAATTCCTGCAAAGTCAGAAAATTAAAAACATAGTTAACAAAACACTTTCATGTATTCACTGGGAAATGTTTATAATGAAAGGAAAAAGCCAGCAGTGCAAATTAGTTTCTCTACAGATTCAGTTTCAATTTCCTGAGGTCTTTGAATGTTAAACTAGGACCTTTAGCACAAAAGATTCGAAATTTTAATCTAGACTTAGCTTCATGGAGAAGGAAAACTTGGCTTTGCATAGACTAGGTGTTGGTTGCATCTGCCAACATCAATCTGCTGCTCAGAATAACAAAGATAGTTCAGAAAATGCCCTCAAAGTTGCAGTCAATTATCAGTCCCCAGAGTGTGATGCAGCAAAATTATCAGACTCTTCCAGCCTGAGCATGGCAAAGCTTGTGTAAGTAACTTTTACCCTCTCCCTTCTCCTTGCAGGGTTACCTGGGCGCCAGAGGATTCAGAGGGCATTGTGCTCTGGGAATCACCAGCTTTGCTTCCCAGCACTTTTCCTGGGTAAAATGTATCGCTAGGGCAGTTCCTTCTCAACTGTTCTGAACCTGTGCTGTTCAGGTGCAGCAGAATCCCACTGAATTCCTCAATTTTCCCCAATTTTTCTTTTATTTAATTTCCTCTGCCCTGTCTGTATTTGTGAAGAGGAGACTGCATTACTAAAAGTACATTCTTTGTAAACTGAAGAAGGGAGGGATTCCCACGATGTTTACCCGCCTGACTGCAGGAAAGCCAGTCAGTGCAAGTGTGCACCAACAACTGTAATTAATCGCTGCCATGGCAAAAAGCACAATCAACACACATAATTTCATTCACAATCCTTTTCCAGGAAATATCACATTTTTTTCTCCTGTTATTTTTTTATTTTCTTGTTGTTGAATGAAGAATTAAATCAAACACAGTTTTACCATTCAGCCTTCCAGTAAAGCTAATGGGATTCTGGATTTTATTGTTCTTTTAAACCTACCACAATTACTTCCCCTGTGGTTCAAAAGAGAAAAGCTGTTAGACAATATTCACTATTAAAATTTTCAGATTTGCTGCCCTTGGAAATTACTAATTATTGGCTGGTTGATCTCAGGTCTGGCCGTTCCTTCTCAGATTTAATCTTTTCATCATGCATTTGTACACATCCAGTTTTGAAGAGTCAAAACCTGCAGTGAGTTTTAAAAAAGACTGACCAGTCACAATTTATCTCTGACAAGAGACTACAAGACATATATCACAGTGTCCTGACTCTTACTCAGTATTACCTGATCTGCCAAGAAAAAACCCATGGAGTGTCAACACATGACATTGAATTCAAAAGGGGATTATAGGAGGGACATACCTGAAGCAAGCAGCACAGCCAACTTCTTGGGACTTGATCAATGGATGAAACTGGCCCAATTCATCATTTAAAACAAGCAATGAAACCTTGGTAAAGTTGTCTGGCACATGAGGCAAATTTAAGCAAATTCCTAGGTCACATAGCTGTGAGGAAGATGGGAAATGTAACTGAGGTGCATCCTTCATAAAGAGGTACCTCTGAGGAGCTGCTGCCAAAGCCCTCTTGCGTGTAGTACAGAAACTGCATCTCCCTAAACAACTTTCACTATCACCCACATTATCCACGCTGGCTCCTTTAAGTCCTTCTGCAGCCACAAGATATTCCTGCTTTGCCCAAATATCGTGCATATGTGAAACAAGGTATCAGCTTTTCTTAGAAAAGCAATTGCAGCAGCCCCATTTCTCACACAATCCACCTTTGTGCTTAAAAGCCCCCATGTAATGCAGCTTTTTAGCTACTCCTCTAGTTATATTAAGCCTTAGTAAGTGCCTCTTGCTGCAGATTGGTGAGATTTTGTGACAAATATAATGTGCTTTGCCTGCAGATTGTTGGCACTCAATAGCAGTGAGGAACATGCCAGCACAGAGAGAGACTGCAGTAATAATTTATGTGCCATCGTATCACCACAGGAAGTAAAATAATCTTCTGCTCTTTCACAAGAGAAGGATAAAAGGAGAAAAAAATCTCCAAAGCATTTTTGTCAGATGTTCATCCGATAGAATTCTCCACAGAAACTGCAATGAGAGATCTGAATGGCTTGCTGTGTTTTCCATTTCATTGCCACTCGACAATCTTGACTTTAAAAATAGGGAAAGATTATTTCATTCTTTAATAATTCTTAGCCTTTGTTGAAGGATGAAGATGATGAGGAGACATTTAGAAATAGATACAGACTATAAATTACATTCCAAGGTTTTTTTGAGCATTGACCCTAATTCTTCCTACTACTCAAGAGAAATACAAGGATCATCTATAGCAATTGACATTAGCATCATATGACAAGTAATTAATATGCAAATACCCACTTTTGAATTAGATCCTCCTGCTGAAAGATAAAACAACTTCAACAACAGCCCTGCCAGACTTGCAAAGGAGGTGAACTGGAACACAGATGGGAGTATGGAGCACCTCTGTCTGTGATTTTGCCCAGAGGGCTGGTCAGCCGCAGCGTGTCCAGCTGCTGAGGTGTCCTGTGCCCGCACACCATCCACACCCTCTGGACAGCACGACTGACCACACAGCCCCAGAGCCAGAGCAGCAGCCAGCTCTCACTGCAGACGAGCTCAGCTGGGAAATTACTCCCTAAAACACCATGGTCCAAAATGTAGATACTAAAATCTGGTGGTCTAACTCTGTTAGACAGATTTCTGTTGTTAAAGCCTCCCAAAAACTCTGGTTTATGGTGTTTCCACACAACGCTTAACTCAGCCTTGTTTGTTTCACCTGGTTTATACCTAATTAAAAACTCTTCAGAATTAAGCAACTAAACCCCCAATCCCCCAAACAAGTGCACAGCTGCTGCTTCAGCTAATCTTACAGTGGTAGTAGAATGCTGACGGTAATCTGGACTAAGGAAGAAACGCCTATTTGCCTCCGCAGACGTTTTTCCACTTTGTTTTCAAGTCGTTTGGAGATTTTTCATGGGCTTACAGACGAACCGAGACAGGGCAAGTGATGCTAAAAACAATTAATAAAAGAACGCGAGTAGGAAACGCGTGTTGAAACTCCGAGCAAGTCCTGCGGATGCTTCAGCGCAAGCCTGAGGTGCGCTGCTGGCGCTGCCTTTCCCCGCCTTCCCTGGAAGGCTTTTACCGGGATGTAGTGCTGGCTAAGGCTCAAACACAGGCGATCCCCCGAGCAGAGCGGTCACCCCACGGCCGGCAGCACCCGCGGGGGCCGCCGGGCAGCAGCGTCAGCGGAAGGAGCCGGAAGGAGCCGCCGCCTCCGCAGCGACCCCGGGAGGCGGCCGGAGGGGCCGGGAGAGGCGGGACCCGAGCGGGGAACGCGGGAGAGGTGGGACCTGAGCGGGGAAAAGCGGGACAGCTGGGACCTGCCGGGGGACGCGGGGGCCGAGCGGGGAAAAGCGGGACAGGCGGGTCCCGCCTGCGCTCCTGCGGCCGCCCCGTGCCCGCGGAGCCGCGCCCCGGCCGCGCTGAGCCCCGCGGAGGCTCCGGTGGGTCCCGCAGCAGGAACGGGAGCCCCGCCGGGCACAGCCACAGCCCTTCCCCGGGTCAGTGGGCAGCAGCGCTGGGCTGGCTCCTGCGCCGAGTCCCGCCGGGAAAGAGCAGGTTTGGAGCTGGGGCAGGTGTGGCAGAAGTTAACAAAACCGCGCAGGTGCAGATACAGAGGCTGCCTCTAAAGCGTGGAGTGTTTTTAGTGTGAATGTGTATGATGGTCCAGCAGGGAACTACTAAGTTGATCGTGGGTCTGGAGCATCTCTCTTACGAGGAAGTTGAGGCTGAGGTTGAGAAGAGATGACTGAGAGGGGACCTTCTTAATGTGTATAAATATCAAAGCGAGGTGTCAGAGCATGGACCAGGCTCTGCTCCCTGGGGCCCAGCAATGGGACAGAGGCAGTGAGCAGGAACTGCCCAGGATGCTCCACCTGAACATGAGGAAGAGCTTCTTCACTGTGAGTGACCGAGCACTGGGGCAGATTGTCCAGAGAGGCTGTGGAGTGTTCCTCACTGGAGATATTCCAGAACTGTCTGGACACAATCCTGTGTGCTGTGCTCTGGGGTAACTCTGCCTGAGCAGGGAGGTGGGACCAGATGAGCCACTGTGGTCCCTTCCAGCCTGAACCTTGTCCAAGCACAAGCAGATAATAGCAAATTTAGCATAATCATTCAAGATGTTAATGCTGACACAGGAAATGGCCTTATTTCCTTTGAAGACCGTGATTTAGCATTGTAATTCTGTGCAGTCATGGTAACATTTGATATTTTTTCAGGGGAGGTTGTCTGTAACACAAACAAATTAGTAGCTCTTCCTAAAATATGCAGTGGCTGCCACTGAACTACTAACAGTAATATATTTGAGGATTCTGTAAAAGAGAGCATTGGAGCATTGCTGCTTTATTGAACAGTGTCATCTGATTTTTATCTTCTGAAATACTGCTGGAGCAATGTTCAGACAGTGTCAGGGTACCACTAAAAGCTGTGTGGTTTTGGTTTTAGGTTGAATATCCTGACAAGCAACTTGTTGTCTTGGAGCGTGGTGGAGCTTCCATGATCACACTTTGCCACACCTTCTCAGAAACGATGTCCTGAGGTTCCCTTGCTGAGCAAAACTGTTACTGGACGCCTGCAAATGGAAGAGAATGGAATCCCTTCGTGGCAGCACTGCATAAGGGACTGTTTGAGCACTGCAGATGTTTCTCTCACCAGCACACCATGGTAGATTTAGCAGAGAAGGAGATGGATAACCCCACGTTTAGAAGTGACACTGTGCTGTCTGATGTTCACTTGCACTGCCCAAGCAAAAGACACCTCATGGTACGACTGAATGCAGTTGGACAGCCAGGTAATGGATGCTTACACTGACTGAGCTGTATTTTAACTGTACTCACATCTTTGTAATGGCTGAATTCTCCTCTAAGGGGTTGATATTAATAGTTACGTATTTTATTCCAGTTATAAGCAGAATCACCTCCTACTCAATCTTTAGAAAGAGGGCTAGCTGTGTTCTCCTCATGAAATTCACTCCAGAAATGAAAACTTGTAGGCAGCCTGTCTTAAAAATTTAACTTTAAGTTACTTTCTGGGAAAAAGTAACCAAATTTACTCACAGGTTTAATTTTATGTATTTGTCCATTGAGCTATAGTGTCAATGTAGCACTTTGGGAATCATGAGTTAAAAAAAAGGTTGTGATGTTCCTTGAACACAAACAAAAGGTGAGAATCCAGGGGTTTTAAATAGTGTAACTTAAGTTTAAAATAAAAACTATCAGTAATTAATTTATGACGTTTAATTAAATGTTTATGTGATGGTTTGCCATCAATTCCAGAGGAGCCTAACAGCTTTCTTTGGGCTTTGTGGTGTTTTTTTGGTTTTGATTTTTTTTTTTGTTGGTGAGGTTGTTGGGGTTTTTTTTTTGGGGGGGGGGAGTGGTGCTTAAAAAAAAAGTCAACAAGAAAACTCAAATAGCAATGGCTTTAACTGACGCAGAATTTGAAGAGTCAAGGCTGTAGAGGTAATGAGTTGGCAAATGCCCCTGGCTGATTGCCAGCCTGTAGGTTGCTATAAAGTTGTCAAGGGAACTGCCCTTGGAGCTGCTGGCAAAATGTTCTGTACAAAAGTCCTGCTGTGACAGAAGAGTTAATTGTTTTTTCAAACCCAGTTGTGACATAAAAAGAGTAGCTTCTGCAACTGTTCTGGTGTATGACAATGTGAAAAATTATAAAAGTAGGCCTGACAAAGAAATGAATAATAATTTTGACCCTGTTCAGGTCAAAACCCAGGTAATTAGTGCCGTGGCGGGTTTTCATGCGGTTTGACATGTGTTTGCTGTGATTTTGCTTGGTGCAAAGAACCTTTCAACAGAAGGAAGTGACGGTGTGTTCTACCTACTGTGAATGAGCTCTGTCTGGGAAATTCCTCTGGTTATTGAGACAAGAATTGGATTGTAGTATGACAGCCTTTAATGCCATAATAATCTACCACTGCCATTTTGCTGTGTTTTGGGGAAGTTTATGGGGATTTAGTCTCTTCTCCAGTGAGTCAGTTTGACTTTCCACCTTTTGAATGCTGTAGAAATGTAGAGGATCAGAATGGACTTGGAGAACAAAAGCAATTCATTCACTGATGGCATCCTCTATTCAAATTAGTTTCATCTGGCCATCATGCAAACAGCGGAGACTTTAAATATTTCTCATTCTAGGACAGGCACTGAAGATTTTATTAGATCTATCTAAAAATGGTCTCCCTAGAGAGGACCCTCAGTCAGATTTCAGTAGACCACCTCGGAATGTCTTGCCTACCAAAGAAACTGGAACAGAACTCCATAAATTGTGAAATTGTTGAAAGCAGTGGTGGCAAGCACTTTATCTCTTCCCTTTTGTTGGGAATGAAGATAGATGGAAGGAGTATGGAATGTTCATTCTTCCTCATGCATGGTATTCAGGCAGTACAGATTCCTATGATTAAAATTGCAAGGTCCATGTTTCAATAACTTAACATTTTAATAGATGCTGATGTCACTGAGTGTTGCAAAAGATTTTTAATTAATTGGTCATTGAGAATAGCTTAAGTCATTTAATCTCTTTGAATAATCAGTTTGAACACTTAAAAAAAATTACAAAAGTCTCAGCTTTGGCAAATGCCTCCTGTGCACTTATTTCTGCTCTCATATACTGAGCCTATTTCAAGGCTTGAAGTTGATTGAATTCCTAAAGACTTTCAAAGCAGTAAACAAAATTGCAACTTGCATTTTACTAGGACATGCTTGTTTCTTGCAAGATAGGAATCTTAACCAAAAGAAACTAATTCGAACTTCTATTAATTCTGCTTTCAACTTGGTTTGAACTTGTGTGAACAGAGCAAGTTTTGGAGGATGTAAGAAACCCTCTGCCCATAGTTAAAATAAATGTTACTAAATCAGATGAATGTGCACGTCGTGACTGCAGATGCTGAGTCAGTCAGTGGACTGTGAAAGTGCTTCATTTATTTCTACTGACAGAACTTAAAAACAGAAGTATTTCTTCATAGCAAATAAAACTATATTTCAAGTTACCTATATAATTTTTTATTCTATAGATTTTTAATACATGTAAAGCATACCAAAATCTCATGTATGTGGAAGTTGTGCATAGATTCTGCCTCATCTGGTGTTTAACCTTTCCCCCCACACTGTGTTCTTACAGTATTCCTGTCATATTTCAAACTCCTTTGGAGCACAGAAGATTTGGCATCTGGGAAACACATGAGAGAAATTACTGCAGGAAGAGAACACCAGTGCAGAAAAGGAGATGAACTGTGTGACAAGGACAAGAGTAACATAAAAAAAGAAGAAGAATTAAATAGTGAAGGAGTAGAAGCTCTGCTAGATGATGATGGAGACTTGGAAGTGGTCAGAAGGCCTCAAAGTGCCTCTGGTTTGGAAGCAGAGGATCTTTTGAGGGATATAGTGTGCCCTGTAATTCTGATGAAAGGGAAAGAAGATGCTTTTGAAGATGAAGAGCCGGAGTGCACTTGCAGTGATTTTGTTAAAATAGGTAAATAATAAGCTTTCCGTCAAGGAGAAATGGGGCAAATATATTTCTGTAAAACAAAAGAAAAACAGGCTTTCTTTAGAAATGGAACAGCAGTTTGTTAAGTGAAAGAAAATAATGAACGTAATACTGTAAGATTGCAAATAAAAATGTACATTTTTTCTCTGGAAGTGATTTGGGCAGTCGTATACCATGGGAAACTCAGGGCTCCTTAATTAGACTGGGTGTTTGGCATTATCTAGCATTATTCTATAGAATGAAGAGTGTTTAGTTCTATATTTGAAAGGGAAGCATAACCTTAGTTTCAAACTTACCCCTGTGGAACTTGATTTGAACAATTTTGAGATAATTATTTCTGCTCTGCTCTCATTTCCACAGAACACACTATGGCAACCCCCTTAGAAGACGTTGGTAAACAAGTACGTGTTCTGCCTTGTAGCATCTTGATTTGCATGGAATGTGCTTCGGAACTGCCTGAGTTTTAACTGCTTCCCTTGTCCCCAGGTCTGGCGTGCTGCCTTCCTTCTGGCTGATTACATTTTCTTTAAAAGGGACACATTCAGGTGTTGCTCTGTGCTGGAGCTTGGAGGTGGCACTGGGATTTCCAGCATTATCATGGGAACAGTTGCCAAGAGAGTTTATTGCACGGGTAAGGCAGTTATTTTCAGTTACAGCTAATCATTTTTTATTAATGTGTATCGAGTTGTGTTATTTACTGAAAAATAACAGGAACTTTCTCAAGGGGCTGAGAAAGCACAAGAGTTTAAAAGGAAGAGATGTTGCCGTGAACTCAAGATAGGGTGTCCAGGTTAAAAGAGGTAGTGTAGGGATCTAACTTCTTTCTTTCTTCAAGGATTGCTCAGAGCTTGGAACTGAAAGACAAAAGGAAGAAGGAATCTAGGGAAGCAGTCATCAGTGGACAGAGTTGCTCTGAATTTTCCTTAATCTCATGGGCTTGAGAGAAACTTCAAGTATAGTCTGAGAGGCATACATGGCCCATACAAAATGTTCTTGTTTTTGATATCATTATCACTTCTTTTCCAGATGTTGGTGAAGATCTTCTGGCCATGTGTGAGCAAAATGTTGCATTAAACAAACACCTGATGGAGCCAGGAGGTAAGTGCTGTATGGTCAGACTTTGACTCTTTACTTTAGCTCAGATGCTGTCTGAAAGGCCATTTGGGACTGATGTGATTCTTCTTCACCCACAGGAGGGGAAGTTAAAGTGAAAGAACTGGATTGGCTGAAAGATGAATTCTGCACTGGTAGGTGCTTATAATGGTTCCTTTTAGATTGGGCTTGGTGTTTGGTTTTACATATTCAAAAGCCTCTCTTGAGCCTCAAAAAAAAATCCTGGTTAATGATAATATTTGATACTGCCAGTTGAAAAGGTTTTATGTTTATTAGACTTGCAAATAAAGATTTTTTTAATGAAGAATAATTTTTTAAAAGCATGATAAGATACGAAGAATAATCAAAACTTATATAAAGATATATCTGGGGTTTTGTTTAAAGGAGTACTTGCTTTAATGTATTTAAAGCTGTGATCTTGCTACAGGGTTGTGAATTCTGAAGTGAAGGAAAACTTTTGCTTGTCAGTCAGCCTTGGGAGGGTTGGACATAACAGAGAAAGCAGGGGACTGAGGGAACTTCAGAGAATGAACAGAGCAAGGTTTTGATTTCCCTTTAGTGGTGTGCTCTGTTTATGGAGCAGCAGATGCCCACAGGAGCTAAGAAGTTCCTTTTCTCCAGTAATTTGAGACATTTAATCATGTACACCAAAGCCGTATTTTTTTCTTACAGATCATGAAGCTCCTTATAGCTGGTCTGAAGAAGAGATTGCTGATTTGCTTGATCACTGTTCTGTGATAATGGCAGCTGATGGTAGGAAAAGATAAACAGTATGCTTTTAAATCAAACACTCAAGCATTATGAGTAATAATTTAAACAAACCTAATTTGTTTTTAAAATCTAATAGGTCAGATCCTTACCTAATTTGCCAAAGCTCTGCCTTAAGTGTTTCTGTCTATATTTTTCTTTTCTAAACACTTGTATTTACATTCTGAATTAGCAATGGGAGAACAGATGTTGCAAGCTACTAGCTCTTCCTTTTCTTTGGTGTGTTAATTCTTTGTGGCTAAATAAATTGCTGGACACGATCACAAGTAACTGATGAATCAGGAGAGTTGTGTTGTCCTATCATTGTCTTGTATTACGTAACTTCTGTGCAAATAATAATAAATAGGTTTGAGATTTTCTATAATGTGAATAGCAATTTCAGATGCTGCACTTTCCCATGGAGTCTTTGGATATCACTTTTCTGCTTTTTTTCTTGCTTAAGTGAAGGATTTTAAAATGACAGGCTAGCTTATCTGTATAGGAAAACCATTGTTCTTTTGATCTGTAGATCTATATATAGATGTACAGATTTCTTGCTAAAGGAGAATTGATTTTAGTTAAGATATTGAAAGGAGTTGCAAGACTGCTTTCAAAGGACATCTGGTTATAAGGGTAAATTAATTATGGCCTGGTTGGGGTTTTTGTAAGAAAAAAGGCTCTATACTCTCTGATATCATGGGGGTTTTTCAGCTTTATAGTCAGATTATTTCCAGACTGAGAGAATTTTTGTTAAAGCTTGTAAATTCTGACAATTGATTCCCATTCTGATGAGAGAAAGCTTAAAGTAAGCCTGACATAAATAGCAGAGGTGGATACTCTTGCAGAGTCAGTTGTTGCCATTAAAAACATACTTTGCACTTAGATAAGATAGTGACTTGTTTGATTAGAGTAATCAAACTAAGGCCTGTTGTTGTTTCATAATGGAGACTTAAGTAAAGTACACCCTTAATTATACATATGCTCCTGGTCTTGTTTCTTGTAGTGTTCTATGATGATGACCTGACAGATGCCTTGTTCAGAACTCTGTATAGACTCACACACAACTTGAAAAATTCTTGCACAGTTTACTTAGCACTAGAAAAGAGGTAAGTATTACCAAGAACTTAAAATAAAAAGCACTAAAAACTTTGTGTGTTTTGATTAAAGGTTGGCTTCAAATTTTCATTTTATCAGTTGACCACAGGCTGCAGTATATGCTCAGGACAAGCATTTTTTTTTCCTACATGCCTAATTTTTATCAGTTCAGAATTTGAGTTTTACAAGAGTTTGCCTTTTGTTGTCCTACCTTTCCCTCACCTGAGATAAAGGATAAATAGGTAGCCAGATTGATGTATTCCATAATGCCTGACAACATTTGCTATATATTTTTGAGGTCACAGAGTGAAATGAAGTGGTTTAGAATTAGGATTCATATTTCGCAGCTTGAGAAACTCTAGAACAGTTTCTCTTGTTTGCTTTCAAGGAATCATTGAATGTTTTTAAGTAATTGTATGTTAGAGTACATTCATAAGCTGATACACAAATAGGCTTTGCTTAAATCTCTGGAGATAGGTAAGCAGTAACTCCTCCTGTGGTTTGTTGCCAGGTGTTTGTCCAGGAAGCTAAGCCAGTAATTCTGTTGTGGCAAAGTGCCTTAAAATCAATGGAAAGATTCACTCAAGAGTTACTGTGTATTGATGCTGACATAACATCTTTTCTGCTTTTCAGGAGCGGGGGGGGGTGTACATTTTTTTGGCTGTTGGGAGTTAATTATGCTGAGAAGACCCATTTTTTCATTAGCTGAGGGAAGTTACACACCTATTTAAGAAGCCAGCATAGGAGAGATGTTCTAAATGAAATACTCTTTTGCCAGGCTGAACTTCACTTTAAGACATATGGATGTTACATGTGAGGCCTACAGTCACTTTAGAAATACTCTAAATGATTTGGAGAACCTTCAAGATGGAAAAATGAAATATACAGTGGAGCCCATTAAGCTTGATTTCTGCCAGTTCCTTGTTTATGAGCGAATTGAGCAGTTGGTAAGTGGCATTCATGAAAATAAATGTAATATGTCAGGCTAATCACCTCACATTAGTTATCAGCTGTTTATGTAGCATGAAGTAAGAAGAGGAGAATAAACATTATCTTTTATCTCCATTTAGCTTTTTTGATTTAAAGTGATCCTTCTTTGTGCTTACATAGTCTGTACTAGATTGACATGTCCTGGTTTTGACTAGGACAAAGTTGATTTTCTATCACCAGTAGCAGAGTGGCTGAGATTTCACTCAGTTCCTCAAAGGGTAAGAGACATTTACTTTGTAAAATGCCATTTTTGTGATTGAACTGGAAAATGTTCAATATCTCTTCTCATTTATTTTCTTGTAGGAAAAATTCATTTCACAGTTTTAGTAATTCCTTTCCCAGTTCAGAGTTCAGGAAATAAAGTTTTAATGTCTATGAAGAAGTCAATTAGCTGTAAACTTCTGTTATTGAGAAACATCCAGATGTAATATTTCTGGTTATCTAATTACCTCACGAGCACTTAAGGTTCTCTTTCTCCCTTTTTTCCAGATTATCTGCCATTAGGAATATTATACAGGGTAGCTAACAGCTTGCTGACGTCTAGAACAATCCAATCTAACTGATATTTTTAGACAACTTTCAAATCTTGTACAGGATTGCAAATCTGGTACCAAGAAACTATGTTGCTGTAGTCAACTATTGCTGTGTGTATGCATAGTGAGATTGCCGGGGCCACAGTTACTTCATCAGATTGATTTATTTTACTTAATGTCGATACCTCCAGGCATAAAACGTGTAAAACGTGTTTAAAAGTTTTACAAGTACACAAAAGTAACCTGGATTATACCTACATGTGTAAACTCATTCCCTGGCTGCCTTGAGGAAGGCTGCTGATCCTTGAAATCTTTTTAATCTTTTCTTGAAATGCATTTTTAAAATGCCTGTGTTTTTATTTATCATTAAGTCTATTGCCACAACTGGAAGATATCATGGTGAAGAGTACGTGATAGTCTGCTTAATTATCCTTTTTGGAGCAGACAAAGTGTGTATTAATATATTCTAAAGAAACTAATTGGTTAAGGATTTTTCATCCTTGTTGCCTATAAGGTTGAGAAGGGGGGTGTTTATATAGGCCATGCGTTTGTGAGACTTTGATTCCTCAGTAAATTGTCTCTTCAGCTGTTTTTTTACCAGCATTGTTGAAACCATTTGTCAACACAGGCTAAGAAAACAAGCAGGATTATCAGACAAAATAGTGCAGAAGATCATGCAGATCAGTGCAATCACAGAATACTCTGAGTTGGAAGGGACCCAAAAGGATCATTGAATCCAACTCCTAAGTGAATGGCCCCACACAGGGATTGAACCAGCAACCTCGGCATTATTAGCACCATTCTCTGACCAACTGAGCTAATTTCAAACTATTTTGAAACAAATTCTTTTGTACTAACTGTACATTTTCTTAAAAATCATGCTACAAGAATGAAGCAATCAGCTATATTGCTCTGTTTCAAAGATAATTTGGTAGTTGTTCCAGGAGACTACATAGATGGATTTGGTATCCATCCATGGATGGATACCATCTGTAGGTGGAGGTATAGGGTATGTCTTAAAATTTGTCTTACAGTGAGCATTTGAACTTTTTCATAATTGCAGCCTACTGATGTGAGAAAATACCTGTATGTATTCTTTCTGCTCCTACAGGAATTGTGGAAGATCATGGCCGAACACCTAACGTGACAGGCCCACGAGAAAATAGAAGATCTTTACCTTAGGAGAAGGGCTGTTTTGATGTTCTGTTAAGAAAAGGATTTTCATCCCAAGAAAAGCATCTTCTGGTGGAATTGTGTTCTCAGAAAGTATTGCAATGCAGTTTTGCTTTACTTTTTTGGTTTTGGCACTTGGTTTCTTGGACTTGTGCACTTGGACGTGATTTCTTTGTTGTTTCCGAGTACCTGCTGGATGCCAGACAGTGGCAGTGACATGGTGACTTGCTCTTTGGGATTGCTGACTTCAGTTTTAGAGCCTGGCAAAGAAGTACGTAACCTTTTCCATGTGGCTGATTTGCAGATGTGCATTTCCCTTTTTAGTTTACAGAACATGGACATTTCTCAGTCTCATCCCTGTTTCACATTTTTTGGATTTATGGACACTTGTGAAACAGCTTCTGGACAAGACTTGTTTGTCATGAATGAAATTTTCCTTAAGCAATTTGTTTATGAAACTTGGTCCTTAATTCTCAGTTTGTCCTGTCTGGATCACTCTAGTATAGGGCCACTGTCTGAACTGAAAGGAGACAAGATGCATTTTGTTTGAGCCTCTAAAAATACTCCACAGAGGTTTTGGAGTATAGGAGGTCAACCCTATATTGCCCTGCAGGAATTTTAAGCTATTCTGTCCTAGGCAGGTTGAGGGTGAGAAGGTACCACATGAAGTGAGATGTTCCAGCTCTTGAAATATTTGGAATTCTACCCTCAGCATATACATGTGAGGGTGGGGAGAGGGAGGTGGCTGAGAATGTCTTGTCCACACAAAAGGGGGCCTCCAATAACTTACTTTTGGATTAAAGTAAAACATATTTATTAAATCTCTCCTGTGTTTTTAATGAAACCAAAAATCTGCTTGTACTTCTCTAAATGTTATGTGCCCTGTTGTGTTTATATCACTTTGCCATATGTACACTGCCATGAGAATCCTTGTGCCCACTGGATTCCTCAGCACTAGGAGAGTGTCAGTGATGAAGCTGTTCCAGCCTGGGACTCGTGGGAGTGTGCAGACATTCATTAGAAGCATCTGACTGATTTCTTGAAAGCCCGTTTTACATTTGGTGTAGGTCAGTTATTTCATGACCTGCTTATGTGTGTGAAGACCTATTTCCTGTGTTCTGTAATGGATGAAAGGTTATTATATGATGATGGCCGTTCCCTGTGAGTACAGACAAAGTAAAAATTACATTATGTTAGCACCTGTCTGCCTAGATTAATAAAAAACTTCTCTCTCAGAACCCTCATTTGAACTTCAAAGATAAAAAACTCAATTTTAATCCAAAGATTCCCAAACTAGTGTCCGTTTGTTTGTTATGTGATGTTATTAACTTTGGTACATTCAGCTATTTTTGAATGCTTATTTCAGTGATTTTTTGAAGGCTGTAGCAAGAAATCAATTTGAACTGATGTGAAATAGTGTGTGCAGTTAAAGAAGATTTTTTTCTCACATGGGATTTCTCAAAGTCTTTGGAATTATCAACAGAAACTCACCTGCAAGTCCTTCATTTCTGTGAAGGAAGAGAAAGTAGGCACTTAATTTAAAACTTATGAATATTTCTACTTGGCTGTGGAGATTAAGTTGGAAAGTTTTCATTTGGAAAACTGACTTTCTCTTTTGCTAAATAAAGTCATCAGGCAGTTGGGAGCATTTCTGGATCTGGTTGGCAAATCCAGTGGTCATCCAGATGGATCATTTTCTGGAGAGAGGAACATAGAGGAGGTGAAGGGGAACCTGTGGAACCCTTGCAGTGCACTTACTTCTGATGAAAGGGAAGCGTGTCCAAATATTCTTGGTAATGGATAGACTCATGATCTTCCAGGAGGAATCTGACTTGAAGCAAACTGATTGTCACTTTTGTCACTGCCATATGGTGAAAAAACAAATGCCTTTTCTCAGTCCCCATCCCCGTCCCGCTTTTATCTCTCTGAAGAGAAGCAAAAATGACACAATTATAGATACTGGTCAGGAGAAGAACTTGAACTGTTATGCAACATCTCAATAAGCATTACAAACTAATTGCATTAATTTCTTTTAAATCTCTGTTGATGTGAAACTTTGAGAGTTGCTTTGTTGTGAACATCTGTGTGTCCTTTTGCAGTAGAAAAATGTTGAAGACACTCCCTCGATGGGGTAGATTCTGTGTATTTATCATTGCTGGGTGTTCTCAAGTGTAGGTGGCTATTTGTAGGCCATCCTTGTAGCTCCATCTGCTGTACAACACTTTGAGTCAAAACATTTTACAGTTTGTTCAACACCCTGTTCCTTTCTAGTTTAACAGTATTGTGTTTTGGAGTAGCAGCTTAGGTTGCATGCGTGGTTCTGTACTTCTCACCTAGACTTGCAGATGAAGGTACAGTGGAAATAATCCTGAAAAGAAGGTGGTGTTTAATTGGCTGCTTTCTGACAGTAGCTTCAGGAGGCTGCCTCCAGCAGTTTGGGGTTTTCAGGTAACATTCTAGGAAAAAGTGGACATACTTTGTGTGTGTGGTAGGGACTTCTCATTCCTTAGAAGATGAGGACTTAAATTGGATCTCAAGGTTTTATAGCAGATAACTATTGTGAGATTGTCTGTTCTTTAACTCCACCGTTTGTGGACTTCCACATCTACCACTAGTTCCACTCCTTTTCTGTTTTCACCAGGGAATTAAGGGCTTTGCCCCTGGCAGATGCATTTCTGGGTTTTGTTTTGTTTGCTTTGTTTTTTCATTCTGATAAACAACATCTTAAAACTTGGAGAAATAATTTTGTGTGTCTGAGATTTCTACTTACTGAGCTTATTTTATGTTCCAGTTGTATATTTCCCCCCTTCCATAGTGTTGGTGATAGCAATTTTGCAATCTGAATTCTGATGTTTTTGATTCCAAGGAACCCCAATTGCAAGTGTACTTTTTCATTGGTTCAATGAGACCTAATTCAGCTGACTGCTGTGATCCAGTCAGGGCCATCAGTGGGGATCTGTTGCTGGGGGTATAAAGAGAGAGCAGACCAGCTCTTTTGATGGCAATGGATATCTGGGTCCACTTTGGAGTTATGTGTAACTGTGCTCTCAATACATGTGGCAGTGCAGGGTGTGTTAGCAAAGCTGATTTACCTCAGTCCTGTGCCTGAGACCACATTACCTGGACACAGACTGCCAGGAGTGTGAAAGCCAAGAGCTGCTGCTGATTTTAAACAGTTACTGGTGCTGAATATTGGGTAGGGGAAACCGAAGACTGCTTCTGAAAAGTGGGTGCTGAATTCCTGTCTGTCTGCTTGTTCTGACATGTCATGGATAGCTGCCTGTCTCTTAAGCTTGTAGAGATTTTTCAATCTGCAAGTAAATTGAGAATTATTCACTTAATGCTTAGCAACTTGTCTTTAAAATGCAGTTCATCTCCTGAGTCTGATCATGGTGTTTGTAACCTGAACACTTTGGAGGTTCAAGTGAAAGAGGATTTGAAAATGAGCTACTTCTTGCTGCCAGGCTGTCATGCTGTGACATAGTTCCAGAGGTTTGTGTTCTCTGACAGACTTCATCCTGCTGTTGTTCCACTCATCCTGACCTTTTTTGTGTGTCCTTTGCATCTGTGCTGGAAGTTGGTGCATTAACAGAATAAAGGTTCCTCTTGAGAAATAACTGCCTCTTTACGCTGCCAGCAGTGCAGTCAGCTGTGTCAGTACAGCACATTGCCTCAGAGAAAGTTTCTCCCAGCAGATGGCACATGGAATTTCTTTAACAATACCAGCACCTAAAGGCAGTAACAAAATATCTACATGTATATATGTGTGTGTTTGTTTACACATTGCCCAGGCCAGCCCCACTGGTGTGAGCAAGAGGAGATGCAAAGGAACATCCCTAGCCTGCTAGCAGGGTGAGTGTATTCTCTAAGCTTTTTGAGCAAATATTCAAAGGGAATACTCATCAGTACTATCAATACTACAATACTATCGTTGTATCACTCGATAGTGATATGTAAGATGTTAATAATAGTTAGAGACATAACGTAAACAAAACTCCTGCCTCAAAGTTGAGTAAAAATACATGTAATAAATCAGGCAAGAAAGCTGACAGGGAGTTGAACAGAAGATAGCATGAAAAAAGTAAAGTTTACTGCTCTGTAACGGCCCTGCTCAGTTCTTGTTCAATGGGATGTCAGTAGCAGGTTTACATTGTAGAATGATCAGAAGGGGCTCCAAGAAATTATCTGCTCTGTATTCCTCTCAAAGTAGAATTATATTCATCTGAGGATCTTGATGACTGTCTTGCTTCTTATCAAAGGCTCTCATCATAGAGATCCTGTATTTCTCCCAGTAATCTGTTCTAGTGCTTCCTTATCCTTTATGATACAAATGGCTTACTGCCATCTGAATGGCTAAACTGCTGCCTCTCTTGCGATTTTGGACCATTAAACCTTTCTTACTGTAATAAACGGACAGACATAAGGGTTCTGGGCACGGTAAGTGGAAATGAGGAGGCGTAGATGGCCTAGCCTCAAGTGGTATGTGCAGGGACAGAAGGATCCCATAACACCAACTGCAAATTGATGGTGTTGCAGCTCAAAAGAACAGCTCTGGCCACTCCAAGCCCACAGCATTCCTGCCTTGCTTTTGTCCTCTCCAGCTCTCCTGTCCAGTGGCCTTCAGCTACTCTGCCACACTATCTGCTCCAGGATACTCCCTGGAGCCTTCAATGGAGGTAACTGGGGACTGAGCAGGGTCTGACAGCTCCCCTCTCTTGTGACTAAGTGTGCATCCCTTATGGATCGCAGTGCAGGAGTTCTCTGAAGTCACCTGGACAGGGAGAGGGTGCCTGTGTGCTGCTCACGGGAGAGGGGAGGGAGGTGTTCGTTTCAGAAGCGCTTGTTGGCCTTCTGTAGACAGGCCTTAGGTTTTGAAGAAAACCAAGACTGTGAATGAGACATGGAATTCTGTAAGATGAGGGTCCTGGTGGGGTTCAACATGCTTGCCGTGGGTTCTGTTGGGGATGAGATACATAATAATTATTATTGGGTTGGAGTTTCAAGGGCAGCATTGTGTCTGCTGTAGCAGAACCAAGCAGCAACGGAGCAGAAGGGCTCGTTAGGGGATTGAGCTGCTTCAATCCACTACCATCCACAACAAAAACGTGTTTTGGCTAAGTCTGGCTTAGGTGTTGGTGAAGATTTGAGTTTTAAATTTGGAGTTTGACATTATACTAGTTTTAATTTCTAATCAGAGTTAGAAGACCAAATCACTTTCCCAGTAGCTGCCTTTGCTAAATTTAAGTATGTCCCAAGTGGCAGCAGGTAAATACGAGGCAATAAGGAAAGGACAGTGGGTCTTCGTGGAGCTGTAACAGTGCAGGCACGGATTCCAATCGCGGTTAGGAAAGAGGCTCCGCTGCGCTTCTCGCGGATGCGCGATGGATGGAGGAAACAGGCTCCGCTGCCCTTGTCGAGGGTGCGCGGTGGCCCAGGGAGCTGGGGGACGCGGGGAAGGCGGGGAGGAGGGCGGGCAGCCCCAGGCCGGAGGGTCCCTCAGAGGCCCGTGCCCCGCCGGCCCGGGGCCCGTCCCCGCTCTCCCTGAGGGTCCCTGCCCGGCCCCGCCCCTCCCGGCGGGGGCGAGCCCCGGCCGCGCTCTCCTATTGGCAGCGGCGGGCGCGGGGCCGCGGGAGCGTGGCCGGCCCAGCTCAGCCCAGCCCAGCTCAGCCCGGCCCAGCCCAGCCCGGTGCAGCCCAGCTCAGCCCAGCCCGGCGCAGCCCAGCCCGGCGCAGCCCGGCGCGGCCGCCGCAGGACGCGCAGCCCCGCACTTCCCGGTGAGCGCCCGAACCGCGCGGGGCCGCTGCCTTCGCCGCTCGTCGCTCCCGCGCGGCAGCGGGACTCTCCGCGGGCTCCGTCTCCCGCCGCCTCCATCCCCGCAGGCGGCGGTGCCCACGTTGCCGGAGCAGCCCCGCGTCCCCCCCGCCGCTCGCTGATGCCCTTCTGCCGGGTCCCCGGCCCAGCGCACCCTGCGGGGAGCGGAGCGGCACTGGGCCGTGGCCGCGGGGCTTCTGCCGGCGGGCGGGGGTTGCGGGGGCTGGTGCCGTCCTTGCTGCTCGGGGGACCCTGCCCCGCCGGAGCTGAGCGTGGGGCTGGACCCCGGCGGGGCCCGGCGCCGTCCCCGTGGACCCTGGGGACCGCGGAGCGCAGGAGGGTTCGTCGTTCCCCGCCGTTCGGCCGCACCGGGAGGCGGGTTTGCGATGCTCTGTGCCCCGGCAGCGGCACCCCCGACGGGCGGGTGGGCCCCGGCACGGACCTGCAGCGAGAAAAGGGGGGAAAAGGGAACGCGAGGGCACAAAACCCGTGAGAAAACTGCTGCGTACCGCGGGGAGAACGGCGCTGGCTTTGCGTGGAGGGCTCCCCTGGCTGAGGTGTTGCAGGCAGCTGAGTAATGGTGTTAGTGGAGGCCTGGTGCTGCACTTCAGCTGAGGTTCAGCTGGGCTTTTCAGTTTCCTGTTCTCCGGCTGGTGCTGGTGATGCAAAACCCAAGCCAATATCTCATGCTTTGGTTTGATACATGCTTAGCATCACTTCCCTTACCGTCATGTGTGCTTAAAGTAGCGCGGGGCTGTTCAGCCAGAGCTTTGCCTTTGCCTAGCTGGGCTTTTACCTCTGTGATTCTCCATCTCTGTTTATAAAATAGAGAAGGGAATGATATGCAAAGAAACCGAACTATTGTGGGAGGTTTCCAAGTAATTTTGTAATCAGTAATGAATGTTCAGGCTTGCAAATACTGGATTTTGCCCTACAGTTCAAAGGCACAGTTGATGGGTATGGGCTCTTAAAACTGTCTTTGCTCTTACAGATTGAAGCAAGGAATTTGGTAAAGGTTGAAAGTCAACTGGTATAAAAGGAGGGTAATAGTAGGGTTACCTTCTGGAAGCTCTACACTAAGGAAATTACCTATTGAATCCTGTTATAATCTGGTTATTGTGTTATAAATTTAATTGGCAGTTTTTCAGTTCTTGTTGCATTGGTTTTTTATTGTAGTTGTTTTTTCTGTAGTGTGAGTATTGGGCAAGTTGTGTCTGGGGGCAGTTTGTCTTCTCTGACTGGAGTTACAAATGCAGACTTAGGGGTCAGTGATTTAAATGCTGGATCACAGCTCACCATACATGTGCACAGCATATGCAAAGAAGGATAATATCTGGATTTCGTAGTGCTTCTCATCCTTAGTGTTTAAAGCACTCCTGAAACATCACTGGTCTGACTGTATGGATAGGGAAGCTGACAGAGATACAAGGAAGGAAAGCTGTTATTGCAAGTTATGTGCTGGGTAGCTTTTTGGACTGAAAATCTATGTTCAGGTCTTCTGTGTCTGCAGTCTGTGTGTGTGGTTCCTCCTGGACAACCTCAAGTGCAGAGGACAGTGATTCAGACATCTGCAGATAAATGGAGACCTGAGTCAGTGCAGTGTTATTAGACAAGGTGACCACTTGTAAAATATGTGTGGCAAAATGCAATAAAACTGTTCTATTAGTCTTTCATTAGGCCTTTAGTCTTCTGAGAAATGTCAGCCTTGGAGGCATACTGTACAGTGAGGCGTCTTGTGCATCCAGATACAAAGTAAACTCAAATAAGTGGATAAAATTGGATATTTATGCCCGGTGGCAGTAAGCAAGCACAGCATGCAAATAAACACCAAGCAAATCAGTAGGTGTCCTGCTGGCAGCTGTGCTGTCATTGGGAAAGGAGAACGTCCTAATCTGGATTTCTTCAGAAGCAGGGAGGAACTCAGATGCTTGCCAGCCATGTGTATGTGCATTCAAACCAGCTCTTGCTGCCTCTGCCAGCAGTTTGGGCGTCTCCAGGTGGTTCCCCTTGCCATGTCTGGGTGGTGTGGTGCTTAACAGCCAAGTTTGAGAGCAGTTTATCCAATGCCTTGTCTCCCTACAGGTGCAATGGGCAGCAGCCCAGCTGTAGCTGCCTGTGTGTGCAGGTGCAGCTGTACAGGCACCACTCCTGCTCTTGGTGGTGTAGAGTCTTCCTCTGGGTTTGTGCTCTGAGTGTTGGGCCTGAATTAAAACAGCTCAGGTGATGTTGTGATGTACCTCTACTACTGCTTGGCCTCATACATTCAGGGATTAATAGGTTCACAGGATTGGAAAGAGTTCACGTCTGGTCAAAGGCCAGTTGGATCTGCTTCTTGGCTTCTGAGCTTTGTTTCATGACTTCTAGGATTGAGAGTCCATTCCAGAAACACTGTTAAAATTTTTTATCAGTTTCAAGTACAAATTAAATTCCCTTCCTTTCTTATCCAAATGAAAACGGCTCATGGAAGTGCCTCAGAAAAGAGGGCTGTTAGTTGCACTGTGTGTATGTGCAATATGAACAGGGTAGCATGCGCTGTTGTGTCTCTGTTGTAAAGAGATACAGTTATATCTTTAAATCTTACTGGATTGGCTGTATACCAAGAGCTTTAAATCAAATGGGGACTCTTTGAACTTGGATGAATCTCCTTTGTTCTTGGCTTTGCCTTTGTGAGAGGGAGCAAGTAGGAGAAAGGAATAGATCTTGAGTAATTCTCAGATTTCATGTAAGACTTTTCTCATCATTATTGGTTTCAAATACCTTTTTATTCCTCCTTGTATGTTGCAACTTGTCCATCTGTGTGCACGACTTTTGTTCAAGCAGACTTTTCCAGTAGGGCCTTTTCTTCTTTTGCAGTTCTTTTTAAGCTCTTAAGAGTTTTTCAGGCATAGTGATAAGTCTGAATCAAATAGTGAGGTGTCTTATCCCATTTGAAAAAGTAGCATAAAAGAGCTGGATTCCATCAGAAGGAAAGCAGCAGGTGCTGACGTGTAGGGAGCTGTGAAAGTACAGGTAAGTAATGCGAAAATGACACATCAGGAGCACTGAAGCTTAAAGACCAAGAATCCACCACACAGGTAATTATCACTGTGGGCCCATTGCCTATGGAAGGATAGATATGCTTTAAAAGTTATGTAACAGATTTGTCTTTCCAGAGGCTGAAAACACTCTATTCTTTTTGCTGATGGATCTGCTTTCAAATTTCCCTTCTTTATGTACAGAAGATGTTGCCTTAGGGGTCAGAGCTGCTACCAACTAAAAGTAGATAATTTTCCCAGCCACTGTTCTGTGGCTTGAAAACCACTTCTGTCCCCTCTTGGTTTTCTGAATGTTGCAATCTGTTTTATCAGATCATGGTCCTGTTGCCTGAAATGACAGCTATGGTCCAGGAAAATAGAGAACGTGCAATTTTCTTAGCCATATGGTGTTTGTGCAAAAATAACAGTATTCTGGGGGTTTCCCAAAGCATGCAAAGTGTCTAAAACAGAGAATATTGTTGTAAACTATTTCTGTGGCTTTCAGGCTCTCTTCTGATCTGTGGGAGTAGGGTTCTGTACTGCATCCTTGTATTAGATTGTTTGTCTTTCCTTTGACATAATATTTTACTCTTCCTTTTCCATATTTAGCCAGTGTTAGAAATTCAGCAGAAGAATGAGGTAGTAACCTTGCTTATGTGTTGCAGCTCTTGGCTGTATGGAAGAAGAAGCGTGACTCTCTTGCTGTCCAGTAAGAGGCACATCTACTTGCATCATGGAGAATAATTTCAGAGGGTATGTTTTTCTTTTTGAAAAGAAATCCCACTTTTTGCAGCGTGAAGTTTAGGTTCTCTTTTCCTAGTTTGTGAATTTGGAGTAATTTGCATTTTGTGTGTGACAGCTTCTATGGCCATAAATTCTGCTGAGGAAATGGATGCATGTCCTAGCAAGGGCTGGACAGTCATGGAATTCTTTTATGGCACCAGCAAGGAGCTGATCTCACTAAGTGCCTTAGGGATAGCGTTGGGCACCTGCAGTGTCCAGGACACAGGTCTGCCCTAGTGATGAACGTAACTTTTATAAAATGATAAAGCTGTGCTGTCCTGGCTGATGTGAGAAAGCACTGAAGTCACTCAACTAAAAGTACTGCCTTTAGTAAGTGAATGCTGTCAGCTTGAAGAAATGTGAACTTAGTTTTTCACAATTTAACAGTTCCCCTTTGTAATGCCTTCTGCCATTATTTCAGTGAACCTCTCTCAGTTTTTATGCAGGAAATAAAATATTTGTGTAGATGAGTGCTTGTATTGTATCAAACTCCTCCTTTGGGCTCTGGCTGAAAGGCAGTGTACTATATAACTTCTGTGGCAAGGTGCAAGGCACTTTAAAGGCAATAAAGCTTCAGACTTAGTGACTTTCCCATTTAGATTTTGTGATTTTTCCTGAAATGCAACTTGGTGTTGGCAGGTAGTGTTTACCTTCTTGTGACTCTTGTAAAAGTCTTGGCAGTTTAAACACTAACATCTAGTTCTGGTGTTTCAGGGGGATGTACTGCAGCTTGCTGAAGAATTCATGTAAAAAGTCAGTATGTCTCAAATGCACTCCAGGTGACAGGATGAAGTGCCAAACTTACTGCTTTAGCTGTGTAGCTGTAATTCCGAGAGTAGAAAAAACTTCTAAACCTGTCTCCAGCTTTCCCTTATCTCAAACATTTTAAAATATTCCTTATTCCAGAAGGAATTTCCCTTGCTGTCTCCAAACAAAGTTCAGTTTTAATTTTACAAATGACTATACATTGCTTTGCAGCTGTTGTACCCATATATAATTCTGTTTTACTTAGGAATTTTTTAGCAATGTCCTCAAAATGCCTGAAGTTTGAAACCTGGTATAGTTCCAGTACCTTGAAAATTGGCTGGATAACAGAAAAAATTGCCCAAAGAAATTGGGCAATCCTTACCTGGCACGTGCTTGGGGCTAGTGTATTGGAATACACTCGTCCAATTTAACCCTGGCCTGCTTGGGATATGACAACGTGCCTTTTCTAAGGTGTGGGCAGCTGCTGGGAACCCACACGAGGGTGACTGTTCTGGGAGTGCATCCCTGAGATGTCTTCCCAAGCAGAAAGCTGTTCCTTTGCCTCAGGAGGGGACTGCTGTTGTGGGAGAAACCTGTGTGTGCTTCCTTTGGTTTATAGTGCTTTTGTATTCTGTGTTGACTCCCTTAGGGTGCTTTTTGCTGGGTCAGTGGAGAGGTTTGGATTCAGGTTGCCGTGTCAGAGTCTGTTCCCCACAGACCGTGCTGCTGTCCCAGCTGTATGGGCTGTGTTGGGGAGCATGGATGATCCTGGAGTCAGGATCAGCGCGTCTCTTGCCCATTTCCTGTCATCTCTTCTGCCATCTGCACGTCACGAGCTCCCGATTTCCTCTGCTGGAGTCTTTCAGCCTGCCCGCAGTGTCAGTGTGATGTGCTCTCCATTTCCACTGCTCTTCCCACACAGCTTCCCAGCCCTTGTGTTCATGGTGTCTCAGATCTGTTTTAAGAGCTCTTAGTCCTACCTGTGAGCTCTAAAAACAAATGCTTCTACCTGGAAGACCATTACTGCTCTTCAGGAGGCACAGCAGAACATCCGCTGTCCTGCTGGGTGAAGGAGCTGCTCGTGTGGAAAGGGAAGCTGGCAGGGGGACGGGGTGAGCTGAGGGAAGCAGTGGGAGAGGTGCTGCCCTGCCCATGGTGTCAGTGGACAGCTCAACCTGGAGTACTGTGGGTGGAATGTTTACAGGAAATGTGTCAATGTGTTACCCAAGAGCGCGGAATGCCAGCACGAGGTTTTCTTTCTAGTTGTTTGTTGGGGTATTGGGTTTTATTCAGGGCTTTTTTTTTTTTTTCCCCTCCCCTTGTAACTTTGGTTTCATCACTGGTTTCTCACAGAACGGAACAGTGGGTGTTAGGAAAACACATAAATTAGTGATGATGTTTTCATGGTGTCCTATTTTTGATGTTTGGCTCAATTTTAAAGCATCCAGATTCCATCTGTAAGCCTTGCACTGGGCAAAGCACAGGGCAGCAAGTTCCTCATGGAAATTTCTTCCCCAGTGCTGGCTGATTTCATGCTGGGTTCATTGCCTGTGCTCTCAATGCTAAATCACCTCTTCCTCTTTCCTCCCTAGCAAATGAACAATCCTACAGATTTTTTTTTTCACAAGACATGTCACCTCTTGTCCTTCCAGGCCTCTTCCTTTCTGAATAAGGTAGGGCAAGAATACAGGCTTCAGAAGCCACTGAGGAAAACAGGAAAAAAAATCAGTTTGCAGGGAAAGGAAAGAATAATATCTCTCATTTGTATTTGTAACTCATCAGGCTCAATGTTGATTAAAGACTTTGAACATCACCACAGCATGCCAATTTTGGCTTCCTCTTTCAGTGAAAGATGAAGTTTGCAGAGGTTCTTGGCAGCATCTCTTGACAGCAAACACAACTGAAATAAACTCATATGTTTTTAATTGGTCTGGCAATAATACAGAAAAGTACTTAAGTGACATAAATATCATGAAGATTAAGTATTTTAAATAAACTTGATGCAGTAATATTTTCTGTTTGTATTATGTTTCCTCCCAATTTGTCTGTCAGTCCTTCTCAAATAATGGGAACCAGCCATCTTGTTCTTCTCTGTTAACTCTCTTTCCACATCTGTCATGAATTACACATTTTTTGCAAGGTGCTTGCTTCATATTGATGTTGTGATGTTCACCAAAAAAAATTAGGGCACTGGGAGCAGGATGGAGGTAGTAAGTTTGTATTGAAGCATTTTTAACAGCTCTCACTGTATATATCTGATCATATAAAGGATTGCCTTGGTGGGAATTAGAGAATATGACAGGTAGAAAAGCTGTTAGAAACCAAACCAAACTGCTCTGGACAGATTTCAGGCATGATGCTTCCTTCACAGCAACAGGCCAGAGGGTAATCCTGCCACAGGGTGCTGTGGGCAGGTTACAAGCTGTGACTTCTCCATCCTTAACAGCTGCATCACTTCAGGCAAAGCTGAGCACACTGACACTGATAGGCCCCCATGGCAGGTGTGAGGGATGGGATTTACCTCTACATGGACCGAGCTGCAGGTGTGAGGGATGGGATTTACCTGTATGGACCGAGCTGCAGGTGTGAGGGATGGGATTTACCTCTACATGGACCAAGCTG
>NW_024581129.1:10693544-10780875 GCF_017639235.1 Corvus kubaryi | reverse complement strand
AGCTGCAGGTGTGAGGGATGGGATTTACCCATTATGGACTGAGCTGCCATTCACTGTCGTGTTCTCCCCTCTCAGTTCCAGTATAAAGCAAGCCTTGTTTTTTGCTCCACAGCTATTGCTGCAATGCAGCTTCCTGGAGAGAGAAATAGGATTACACAATCAGAGTGTGCTGGTGGAGGTAGGAAAGCAGAGGATGAGCTGGGCTCAGATGAACTCCACATTCCTTGTTTGCAGGGCGGTTTTACCAGGTAATGGGTATACAGGGGAGCAAATCTTCTTTTGTTCCGTGCTTTGGGCAGTGGGTATTGGAAGGGGCTGCTGGAGCATGATGCTTCTGCCTTGGCTGTTGTGAAAAGCGGCTGAAGCAAAACATAGAAAGGGCTGGTTAGTGTTACAAGGGGAGGGAGTAGAGGCAAGTGGAGACAATGGCAAGCGGTACTAGGGGCTGGATTCATGTTATGGGGCCTTTGACTGGGGAGGACTTTACTGATTGCAGCAACAGTCTGTGCATTGCAGTAACTATGACTGACAAATCTTGTGCTTTTCTTCTTCCAATAATTAAATCCAAAATGCCAGTTCCTTTTAGCAGTAACAGGAGACTGCTTGCCTAATTTCTTACCAGTAACTTTTTTTCCCCTTGGCCAAGAAGGTGATTGGAAAACACGTCTTGTTAGTAATGTAGGCTGTAGGATTCCTGCTGTTCATTTATTCATTAAAATTGGACCCTTACATGATTGTGTATCAGTTTAGAGTTCGTTGTTTCACTTCTCTGTAGATTTTGGTGTAGTGGGACTTGGTTCAACCAAAATGGTAGGACTGACTATGGACATGGGTTCCATGGGTAGGTGATGTTTCAACAGGGAGTCAAGCGTGGTGGCTCCTCAGGGTGGACTTCTTGTTCCTCACACTGCATGAATGTTTCCTTTCACTGGTGTACCTGGTTTGCTCTGAGCCGAACTTGTGACTCCACTGGACACCAAGAAGGGTTTGGTGATTTTTCTTTGCCAAATTAGGAATCACTCTGGTGTGGATTGGAGACTGAGTGATGGGAGCAGGTGACAGGAGAGCTAAAACAAAGTGGGGTTCTTCAGAAAAGAAGCTCAGAAGGTGCTACTACCCCACAAACCCAAGGCTGTTTGCATCATTTCAGAATGCAACACTTGCATAAAGCATCTTTTTTCCCCAGAAAATATGCAGAGAAAATTAGTTTCTGGAGTGATCTGATAAATGATAGGAAATGGCTCACAGCTTCACTTTTGTTGTTCCAAATGGAAAAGAGAGAGGAGAAAGGAACTGTTTGTTATATCTGGTCAAAATCCACACTCAGCCTTGCATAACTGATCCTCTGCTCTGTCTGGTGAGCAAGATTAGCAGGCTTGCAGCCACATTCCTCTCATCTTGCAAAACTCCAACCTCTGAATATCTTTTATGTACTGTCACTAGTTAATAGCAAAGAGGGAAAAGGGGCAGCTTAAGATGATACTGACACTCACAAAGCACGTGATGTCTCTTCTATGAAGAATTACCTGATTACTGATAAATCCTGCAATTGCATCCATTTGGTGAAACCCTGATTTTATGAAGGAGAAGGGAAATTTGCTGTTGTTCTTTCTCTGAGCTTCTATGACAGTGCCCTCTTGAGAGAGAGAGGTTAAGTACCAGTGAGGGCAGAACTCAGAAGGGAACCACTTGCTGTTCCATTGTTGTGATGCTGCTTACTTTTATAAGCTACCCTTAGGAAGATAAACGTCTCACACAAAAGGTTTTTGTTAAATAAATAAGTTGTTTAACCTAACTGCTAGCTCATTATTCCATACTGATTGTACTCATCCTGGAGTAGTTATCCTGGGTTTGTTTTCCCATGTTTATGCAGCCTCTCTTAACATCACAGTTATAAAAGGCATCCTTCATCAGTTTCTTGGTTCCAGGATCCTCTTCTCTGACCCCAGTGAGTAAGCTGGACGTGCTCAACTTGTATTAGAACTTCTATAAAGATTTTTCCAAATTTAGAAGTTTTCCTAAAACTGGTCAACACTTTTTAACTACCAAAATGTGGTGCATAAAATCTCCACATGGAGGTACCAGACTGAAGAGCAGAGCCCAGTTTCTTGTGTGGCAGTCAGTGTTACCATGAGAGTTGAGAGTGCAGTAGAGATGTACCTCGATGAGCCTTTACCAGTGACTTTAGCCATTAGCACACTTAGTAAGGTCCAATTTATCTCCTCAATTTGTATCCAGGTGTTTAGTACCTGTGTGAAATGCTGTGATGCAGCAGATTCATTAGTTTGGTTAAACAGGCAATATATAAGGAGTAAATAAGCACAGTTTATGCAGGAGCCTTGTGGATTTTTCCCTAGTGGGTAACTTTCAGGTTTTGATCACCAGAGAGTCTTCCAGTTCCCAATTTTTCTACCTTGCCTTTAACTCAGCAGAGTACTTTGGCTCATTCAAAACTCTAGTTTTGTGAATGGGTGCAGTGAAGTAAAAGAGACTACTTGAGAAACATGTATCTTGCTGAATCAGATTGGCACTAGTTTCTTTCTCCATCTGGAGCCCAAAAATAATGTTCTAAACATATCAGGGAATTTAGTAACAGAGTCTTTTTAACACTGTGTGCATATCTATGTTTCCTGAACTGTTTTGAAAACTCCCCAACTGCTGTTCCTTTTTACCTGTTGCCTGAATAAACAGGAAATAATAGGACTTTAAATAGTAGAATTTCATGGTAATTGTGCTTAATTCCTCTGTTCCTTTCTCTCTGAATGTGAAGTTCTCTTGTTTAATGGGAATTAAAGCAGTTGGCATCTGAAGAACAGAGGGGGGGTGATCCTCCTGTCCCCGGGTCAGTGTGAGTTACAGTAGTTACTGATTAATGAGTAATGCAGGTGCAGTTCAGGTGTGCTCTGCACATGTGCAACCTCTGACTTTTTCAGGCTCAATATCTGCCCACCAAATGAAATCCCTGCAGTTAGTGGTACTGATTGTGCTGAATTCCACTCTGTTCACGAGCCTTTTAACTTCTTTCACAAAAGAAAAACTGCCTGCCTCTGTACACGGAGTGTAAAGTTACTGGATGTGCTAGGCAAGGAAGCAGCCTTCTGGCCAGCCACAGGTTGGAAAGCTGCAGTGTGCTTGCTTTCCCACAAAGCTAAGCAATCCCAGTTGTCCTTTTATTTTGTTTTGCCCTTCATGGTAATCTTCTTTGACTAAATAAGATCTTTATCCTACTGTCTGCAAATTGTTTGCTCAGATTTCTGTAATTAACTTGGGGTCAACATTTATATAGTCTTACTTTGTTTCCTTCCAACTGCATTGAAATACTTCTTAATATATTTTAAGGTGAACCTAGTGATTACTGCTCACAATACCTAAAAGTTGATATGACACTCCAGCTTGTGCTTTATTCCTTCTCCAAACACAACAAGCCCTTAAGAGAGGCGTTGGTTTCCCTCTTCATGCAGGTTTGGGGTCCTGAGACCCTGCTGCTGAGTCTTGTGGCAACTGTGTTTTTTGAAGGAGGACTAGGACTTGGTGCTTCTGGAGGAATTTGCCATCATTTGCAGTGAAATGCATTGATATCATAGTAAACCTTACAATATTTTCCATAAAAACAAAATATCTTTGATACTAACCATGTGCTTTTACTTGGTGTTGTGGCCTGGCCAGAATCTGATCCCCATTTTGCCTTGTATTATCATCTTGTATGTCAGAAGAATGTTTGTAGCATTGATACAGAGAAATACATTAACAGTTGGTTCTACTGAAGCTGGAGATTACTTTTCAACAGTGAAGGATTGTGTAATGAGTGAGTCTTCCTTTGACAACTGCAAATCAGAGCGGAACGTGAACTTACTGCAGGTGGTTGGCCACATCCTTTCCAATGACACACTGTTCAAATAGGTTTCATTACCACCGTTCTCTTCATTAAATCAAATGCAAGTCCATGGGGTTTTTGTTACAGCTCCCACTTTTGTGAACTGCACATTTTTAATACATATTAAAAAAAGTTTGAGTAGTTATAGTTGCTTCAAATCACTGACATGGGACTTCTAAGTTTTTTGCCCTGCAACAGGATTTATATGGTCATTGTCATCCTCTTTGTGCATCCAACCTGCCAGGCAGGGTCACTGTGGGTATGGAGGGATGAAAACAGCCATACAGAACAACAAGAATGTAGGCTCTACCCAGGAAGTGGTAGTTTGGTATTAATCAGCCATTTGATGCAAGGGTTAAAGCAAAAAAAATCCACGATAAATAAAAGTCCACAATGGAATTATTGTCTCTCTGCAGGATGGGTTTCCAAGCAGTTTGACACAACGTGACTCAGCACGATGGGGCACGGTGCTGACTGGAGTCTCTAGATGATGTTGCCATATAACTTGGCAGCACTTGGCAGCACGAAGTACTTTTTGTCCAGCATGATTTTGTTTAATGAGTTTAGCCTCACATTATCCAAGGCAACATGCAGCAGAGGCACAAGAACCTCAGTCTTCCTTAGGAGCTGTAATCCTGATTATTCACTGAATAAGTGTCGTAATGAATCACTGACACAAGGAATTGCTCTTGAATTCAGTGTTTTGTACAGGGCGAGTGTAAGCACCTACAGCTTTTCTCAGTCCTTCCCCCTCTGCTTTGTCATGTGTCCCTGCATTAACCATCTGTCTGAATAGTATTATGGCACTTTCTGTGGTAGATTATCTGGTTAACAGGTTCAGTTTAAAGCCAGCAGTTTGTTCTAATGACTGGTAAACAGGACAGGCCAGCTTAAATGTGTTGTTTACAGTCTGTGTATGTAATTAATAACAGATTTTAAATTATGAAGAAGGTGGGGGATCAGTTTTGGTTCTTATTTTGGATCAAATCAACTGCTTGTTGTGGGATCTGTCTTACAAATAACTGCAGTCTGGGCTCCTTTCTTGGCAGCTGCTCACAGTACTCACATGAGATCCCAGGCTACAGTCTCCAGCAAAGGGAGAAGGGAACCAGAACAGGATTAACCACATCTGATTCTCTTCCTTGTTGGTGTTAGTGGCATTTTGATTGGCAGTTTGTCTGGATGCTGATCAATTGTCCATTTTGGGTAGAAAAGCTCTGGAAAACAACACGGTGGCTTTAAAACTTGTACTCCTGCAATGGGTGTAAATGGGTTGTGTGGATGCTGGTGTGGCATCTGTTGGTGTGTAAATGACCTGGTAGTGTTACAATGGACACACTGCAGAGTGTACCTAGTCTGCCTGAATGACTTTGTCCCTCGTTGTTCCCATGTTAGCACAGTGATCATCACACCACCCTCCCCAGCCGAACCAACACTGCTGCTGTGGCTGCTCTGAGTGAAGGGGAAGAAGGAAGTGTGGTGCTGCAGGAGCAGCACAAACTGGAGTGACGTTTGCCAGGAGCCTTATCTGCTTCCTGTAAGCATTGCATCTTCCGTCTTTGTCCCTTGCTGCTGATAGCTGTCCTTGCCTCTGTCTGCCTTGGGCCCTTCCTTGCACCCGACTCTGCTCGTGCTGAACCAGCAGCACAAATCTGGGGCTGGCTCTGGCTGCTCCCTCATCTCCCCCCTTGCAGACAGGGTGCAGGGCGTCAGTCCAAACCCTCTGCTTAGGAAGCATCCTGCCCAAGTGTTGCATCCCACAGCTGGAGCCTGCAGAGCCTGAAGCGGGACCCCCAGCTCAGCTCTCACACCTGGCACCCTGCTGCACTGCAGCCCTGCCTGTTGGGGAGCACAGGCTCCCCCTCCTCTGCTCGTTTTAATGCCCTGATTACTGAAGTGGGTAAGTCACCACCTCGCTTGTAATAATTACAGATTTCCTCTGTGATTTTTCACTAGTCGGTTGCCACAGCAACCGTGCAGTGGCTCGGCCGAAATGCTGTCACAGGGATTTAAATCTGAAGCGGCTTAGCCTCTCTCTGCGTTCTGGCGCATCTTCCCTCTTGCCCCCCGGTACCATGGCAACCTGGCGATGGCAGCCCAGCCGCGGCCATGGCACCCTGTGCTGCTTTTCCCTGCATCCCTGTGTCTGAAGGGACGCTGCTGGTGTTTTGTGGGTATCCACATCTCCCCCATTCCCGTCAGGAGCAGTGTGCAGCGGGAGGTGCGGCTGGGATGCGTGCTGGCTGTCGTGCTGCCTGCGCACCACCTGAAGGGAATGAACCAAACCAAGGTTATTCTGTGACAGTCCTGTGCCTGGGTGTCACCTTGAGGATATTTGCAAACCAGAGTAAAAATACGGGGTTTAGAGACAAAACCTGTTCTTCAACTTCCACAGTTGTTGAAAACTAAGGAGCCATTTCAAACCTTAACGCAGTCTGGCTCTGCATCTCGGAATTTGTTTCCAGAGAGCTGCCGAGGAGGCTTTTGGATGAACTCGGACGCCCACATTCCAGAGCCAGATGCTCTCGGGGTTGAGGCGAGTCGGGTGTTCCTCTCTGCTGGCTTTGGCTGAGCACGGGCTGTAGCTGCCAGGAGCTGGTTCCATTAACCTTCATTAACTGGGGCATCCCCCCAGCTGAGCTGCGGGGCTGCGGCTCAGGGCTTCCTCTGGGTGATGCCTGTCCCCGCTGCGCGGCTGCTGGAAGGAGCTGGCAGCAATGGCATTCCTCACCAGCGCAGCCGGCAGCAGCCTGCGCTGAAGACAAGCAGGGAGTGAAGCGGGGAGCAGCACTCCTAACCCAGGAGCTGGCTGTGGGCAGTTTGGGAGCAGCACTTCCAACCCAGGAGCTGGCTGTGGGCAGTTTGGGAGCAGCACTTCCAACCCAGGAGCTGGCTGTGGGCAGTTTGGGAGCAGCACTTCCAACGGGAGAGCTGGCTGCGTGCTGGAGTTTGCATCCGAGTCCTGTAAGTGCCTTTGCCGTGTGCCCGCGGGCAGTGGGGTGGGCTCAGAGTCCGGCCACGCTGTGTCCAGAGGGGAATGTGGGAATTTGTGTTTGAGCAGGTGTGTGTGTGTTGTTACGGTGTCCCTGCCATGGATACGCAGGGATCCTGCTCCTGGTTTGTTTTCTGGACCCCGCATGGCTCTGCTTTTCCATGTCCTCAGCTGGAATGGGGGTCACCTTGAGAAAGCAGAGCTCTCGCCCTGGCTTAAGACATTTCCCTTGGTTTGGTGCAGGCTGTCTCCAAGTGAGCTGTTTTATGCCTTAGGACACAGAAAAATAAATTGTGCTTTTATTTTATGCTATTTATCTATTCTCCTAATCTCTGAGGAGGCAGCAGTAAGATGCTAGGAATAAAATCTTACAAGGAATATAACTGAATTTCCTTGGAAATGCCACTTGAAGGTATTACTTTGAAGGCAATACTTTAATTTTTTCAAAACTACAAAATGCTTGTGGAGCAACTAATCTGAAAAGCATGGCTGTGCCATAATTTGTTTAATCCATTGTGAGCTGGGCTGTTTTGGTCTGGGAAATATATGGAAATGAACAGGAATGGTTTCGATATGTTGTTGCCATCTGCATTTAAAATAATGGATTTAAAACATGCAGGCTTGAAGAGATGTTTTTACATGTACCTCACTGGTAAAGTTCACTGAAATATCAAAGTGCAGGTTTTTTCAGGGGGAACTACTAAAAAAATTTAGAATTTTTCAGCTAATATAAGTTTAGTTATGCTTGTTTTTAATCAGCATTTATGTATCATTATGCCATTTATGTAGTTATTGTTGGCTTTGCATCTGGAACTTGCCCAATTTCTAGCAGATGCTTTTTCAATCCCATTTTTTCTTTTCCTGAGACAATGTACTTCTTTCACAGGGAAGGTATAGGCACATCTCATCCCACTTTAGCTGTGCCAATAGTTCTTGGATCAAAAATGAGCTGCTCAAAAGTTTAGTGGGTCAACTGAATCCTAGTGTGCCATAATCACAACATTCCTACCTGTTCTTATTTATTGGTTTAGGAACCGGGAGTCCTCCTTGGCCCAATATTTTTTGAAGAGAGGGTGAACAGAGACAAGGGCAGAAATATTTTATTTTAAGAAAAAAGAAAATCATATGTTCATATCCAGCCACCAAACCCTGCTTAGACGGCACTTGAGAAGGAGAACCTGGACATGAGTGTAGTGTCACTTTTGACTGTAAATGAGTTTTAAAACTTGATGGAAGGACTGAACCTGTTCTGGCTTTACTGCTGGTTCAGCCCTGACCGGAGTGCAGGTCCCATGAAGGAGGTAGGGATTGTCATGTCCTCATGGGTACTGGACAGTACTTCCAAGCTGTAGGTGTGAGGTTTTCATCTTGTGCAGTGAAGCTTGGTTTGTGCTTTTGCTGCAGTGCTCACAACAGACAGACTTGAATGCCAGCTGCATGTGGAGGGAGAGAAGGGAGCTGTGCAAAAAACCAGTTTATTATGCTTTTGTGTGCAGTATTTACTGTTTTGTCAAGACATGAAGGACAAAACCAGTCTCTCCATTTCTATTCTCCTGAAGACTTGTGGGACTGTCCAACGCTGTTGGTGTCAAAAAATAAATAGGCAACCCTGAATAACCAACACTTGAGCTTTACTTGTAACTATGACAACTGTGTCCTTGACAACTTAAGTACAATCATGGAGTTTTCAATTACATACTGTTCTACACAAAGCCATTAAGATTATTAGAGGCATAAACAGCCTGTCAGCTTTTGTGGGTTTTGGCAAAATCCATTTAGGTGGTAGATAGACGTTTCCACTTGCAGGTCAGTGTTCTGTTGCTGGTGTTCCTGGTAGGAAGTGCCTTGGTGAGCTCTGCAGGCACAGGCTTGCCAGGCCTTGGGGAGAGCCACGCTTTGCTCTTTCTCAGCTGCTGCCCATGAAATTGGGCCACATAAGTGTTGAGCTTCAAAGTGCTCAGGGGTCTCTTGGCTGGGTCCTGCAGACCCATCACACCTCTTTCAGGGTGTCAGTCTCTGTCCTGATCCTGCTGTGTGGGGTGCCTGGAACCACCATCACTTCTGGAGTACGAGGCTGTGGCCTTTGGTTGACCAAGGCATGAGCAGCTTCTTGTTCTTTGCTGTGCCCTCTCATGAAGATGCTGCCAGGTACTGTTCTTCTTGAAGTTGAGGCTTCCAGCTCTGTTTTGTGCTGGGTTTGTATAGACACGTGATGAAAAAATCTAATGCCAGGCTTTTATGAACACTAGATGTAAATCTTCTTTCAACTTCCTCTTAACAGGACTTTTCTATTCAATTCTATTCTATTTCATTTGAGATAACTTTAGCCTAGCTATGACTGAATTTCTAAGTTCTTGGTATTACTCTTACAGACTTCTCCAAATGCTGCTGTAAGCTAATTCAAATTTGTTTCAGAACTATACTTTGGGATAAAACCCCTGTTGAAGTAAAAGGACCTGTTGTATTTCATTGTGTGCGCTCAGGCTTTCATAATTCCATAGTCTATACTGAACTCTTAACTCTGCTCCTGGGACCAAGTGAACTGCAGCTACGTACATCAACATGCTGCCAGGCCTCTTTATTTACATTGTTGTTTACTACATTTATGTGGCTAAAGCAGCAAGTCAGGATTTCTAGCATCAGCCCGTGCTCTGTCAATAACTGGTGAATTCATTCAGTTGCTTTGCTTTGATCTGCTGGGTGTGGACATTCCCTGTCTCCCCAAAGGAGGGTGGGGCTGTGCATTTTCAAACAGTGCTGCGTTCATTGGATCTTTTTATGCAGATACCATGATGACATTACATTACCTGATTCTTCCTCAAATGCAGACTAAGGAAGGACATGATTATGTTTAACGGATGACAGCCTTGACTGTCTTCTACCTTGCCCATACTTACATTTCTTTGTGAAATTGTGGGGCTATTCCAGACTCTGGGATCTCCTTGAGCTGTTTACAGGAGTAAAATACCTGAGCTAAATCACTGATATCGTTAAAGATGCTTGTTCATGAACACTACAAGCCAGGAGACTTGTGCCCCATTAACAACTCCAAGATGGACCTGGGTCCTGCCTGACTTTTCAACATTGTCCTTTTTAGTGTCAGGAACCACAGCTGACTTGGCTTCCCAGTTTGCAGTTCCTTCACTGTTAAAAGGCAGATGCAGAAAGAGCAGTGTCAAAGCACACTGAGCTGTAAAGTAAAGAGCCTTTTTGCCTCTTGGAGGGACTCCCTCCTTGCATCCTGTCTGTGCCAGCTCACCTGAGGGATGCCCGGGCAGGCTGGCTGTGGGAAGGGAGGGTTGGCATTCAGGCACAATGCTGGCGCTGCCTGGGCTCCTAGAGAGCAGCAGGGCTGCTGCAGCCTCTGCACCCACCAGCAGCCCCTGTGCCGCTCACAGTGTGAGTGAGCCTTGGGCTGGGTTCACCTGCACACAGATCCAAGCAACAGGACTAAGAGATAGTCAGAGATGCTTTAAATTTCACAACAATTAGCACTTAGCATGACTATACCCTTGCTGTGCAGCCTGGAAAAGTCAAGCAAAGGAAACCAGTAAAAAAAGGAATGAATTTGCCTTTAGGTCCCTGCTCCCCAGCTCCCCAAATCCACTTTTTGGAAGCCTTGTGAAGTAATTGACCAGTGCAGCTTGTGCTGCTGTTTCTAAACCATGTAATTGTTCCTGGTTAAATGGGTTTGGAGCAGCTGAGGGACAGATGAATGTGCCCCCATGAATTTCAAACAGGTTTCTGTGTCTTTGTCAGAGTTGCAAGAAGGAGACGCAGATTTGCAGAGCTGACTTCTCCTCCCACCCCACTGGGTATCAGTTTTGCCTTTACCTTTGCACCTCCCCAGAGGATGTTTTCCAGGGCAGGTTCTGTGAGCTGCAGTCTGGCACACGGATGTCATGCTGCATTAGCTTCTCTGCTAGGGAGTGAGATTGGTGCACAAACTCCCAATTTGTCTATTTTCACTCTTATATCTAGATTGAGCCCCCTCTTTTTAAAATTTTTTCCAGGGTTTCCCCCCCAAAAAAAACACAATCGTGTTTGCTCATGGAAACAATGCTTCTTTCTATGTTCACAGTAGGCTGCTGCTGCTGAATGACTGTTGTCCCTAGTAACTAGTTTTATCTGTCAGAAGTAATCACTTGGTACAGAAATTTAGCAGCTGCTGTTTGAAAAAAATACATCCAGTTTCACAGCATGCATTTTAAAAATGCACATTATGTTTTTCATGTGCTTGATAAACTGGACTGAGCTTCCTCTTTGAAAATAGTTTTTCTTACTAGAAGAATGTGGCTGTGGCTTAAACATATGCAGTGGCAAACACACTTTATGTAATGAGAAATTACAGACAAAATTATGCAAATATATTTGGAAAATTAAAGTACTGAGCATTCACTTCAGAATAGCAGTTGTGTAGAGTCATCTGCACCTATGGCCTCCTCCAGCTCAGTTGCCAGGAGAGGAAAAATGTGTGGGGTAGACTTATGAATCTTTTTCTGGAAGGGTGTCACATCTTCATGCTCTGCTGGTCCTTCCCATCCCCTTTCCTGTCAGGTGTCTGAAATTGGTGGCTGTGTTTTGCCTGGATTTAGGGAATTTGTGTGTCCGCAGTGGCTCCGGAGCAGCAGCGGTGATGGAGCGTGGCATCGCTGCGGCTCTGACATGTGCAACAGAGCTGATTTCTGCTGGCTTGCAAACTCTGCTGCTGCTGCTGCTTGCAGTGCTGGAACAGGCTGGGCCAGTGGGAATCGATCAGGAGATGAGTTATGGAGGCAAAATTCAATTGGTTATTGTGATAACCAAATAATGCTTGCTTAGACTAAGATACCAATCACATCAGCTGATCTCCTGTGAGAGCCTGTGTGCATAATGGAGATGGAAAAGATGTTGGGTTTAGTTATACTCACATGTGATATTACATGATTTATTCTGACTCTGGACGAGAAAATGGTAAAACTTTTTATATAAGAACTGTCAAGGAAAATTAGGACTAAGCTACTTTATTTTTAAACCTCATGCAGTAATTTTTTTTCTACGAGTAGTTCAGAAAGCCAATATCATTTCCAATTATTTTTTTCAGCCTCTAATGAATGCTGTAGTTTAGGTATTAAAGGACTCAAGATAAACAGTAAGTATACGAAAAAAATAAGTAACATTCTGGGAGCAGACATAGGCATGGCTCACGTAGGGAGGGAAGAAGAAGGGAAACCTGGACAGTGGTGGGCACAGCTGTGGAGTGTGACTGGAAGGTGGTTTTGATTTGTATGTGAAGAGGCATCTCATCCTTGTGGAGAAGGAAAGTTGGACAGCTGGCAGCAAAACCCCCATGGGAGATGACTGAAGGGCATGAGACTAAGGAGTGAACCTTGGTGGGTTGTTACGTACGTTTGCACTGCTCCTTTTGTGAGTTCCTGCAAAGCTGTGTTACCTTTTAACAGCCTCTTAAAAAGTGATACTTTGCAGAGCAAACTTATGGAGGGAATTGGAGATTGGAGAAGTATAGACCAGATAACCAGCTCTGAGCAGAGGACATCAGTCGAGGTGCTGGGCATTTTCTCACTGACTTAGACTGGCATTTGGTTTTTGCTAGAGGGTAGTCATGAGATAAGAAATCCATGGTGTTGGGATATTTCTTCGCACATTGATTATGCAAAAGTTAGCACAACTAAAGAAGAAGTCGAGAGAGAAAACATAATGAATGAATTAAACTGATCTTGTCTTATAAGTGAAGTTACTCTTTTCTGAAACAAAATAAACTAGTTCCCTCAGCACTTATGACCCAAAGCCTTAGGAAGCTAATCTTGCTCCTCCAGCATGTGCACAAGTGTTGTGCAAGTGTTTGCTCACATTGGCACATTGCAGAGTACCTTGAATTTTAACTTGAACTCAGAGCAAACTAAGTGAAACCAAGTGCTACTGTCTGGAAAGGCACAGGGAATTTGCTTTGTTCCTGAGTCTTAATAGGTCTATGAATTTATAAATCTCCGTAGGCAAGAGGTTTTTTGTTTTCCTTTATATATTTTGAAAAAGCTCAAGTGTGAAGGAGAACAAATAGTATTTTGCATAAAGACAATAAAGAAACTAAATTTCTCATATTTTAGTTCTGGGTAAGAGATACTTGCTATCATGGTAGCAATAGTTCAGCTACTTCCCTGCATCTGGTCACAAACATCTGCTGGCATGTTTTATTGATGGCATAAGACTGATGGAAGCTGTAAACTGTGATCTCTTTCTGCTGGAAGATCATGTCTACTATTGTTAAATAAAATTTTTCCAGGTTTATGGATAATGACATTTTGCTTGGGCTGCAAGCCTCAGTCCACTGCTGCTCCGTGGTCTGCATCCAGCAAGGTTCAAATGCCAGGCAAAGGGCTCCAGTGTCCTGCACAGAACACAGGGGGCCATGCTGATAAGTGTGAAGTTTGAATTTAACCTGTGTCCTGGATAATAATTCAATGATCTGTTTTATCTATTCCTGACTTCCAGCCAGGCTTTCTGCACAAGTGATCCAGAGTGAAAAGGGAGTCATGTTATTTTCATGCTACTTGACTTTCCAAGGTCAATTATATGTAACCACCTGAGGCAGAACTGCAGAATGGCTGAGTCTGGGAGGGAGCTGAGGGTGTCTGGTCCAGCCCTCTGCTCAAGCAGTGACACCTAAAGCAGTCTGCTCTGGACTGTTTGGGTTGTGGATATCTCCAGGCATGGTGATTCCATGCCCTCTCTGGGCAACCTGCCTGGGGTTTTCCTGCGTTTAGATGAAGCTCAGAGTATTTTAGTTTGTGTCCATGGCCTCTTATCCCATCACTGGACACCTCTGAGAAGCCCCTGGCCCCTTCTTTACTCGCTCCCATCAAGTATTCCTTACACATTGATGGGATGCAACCTGAGCCTTCTTCAGGCTGGACAATCTCAGCTCTCACATTCTCTCTTCACAGGGTTATGATTAATGGGTATAAACTGGTTTTTCAGGAGATTGATTTTCTTTTATTTCCTAATGCTTGTCCTGCTGTCTTTTATATTAGATGAGATTTTTCTTATAAACTTAGGTCAAATAAAAAACATCAGCTTTGGCTTGAGAGACTGACTGGAAACAATTTTTTTAAAGTTCAATACAGTCTACATATATAGAGAAAGTAGAGAGGGAGAGCAAGGGAAAATAGGTGCTGACCTTTACCCCCTGGCCCTGCAGAAGCTGGGACATACAGCTTTAGCCTAGAAGTATTTTGCCTTAGTAAGACCAAGCCAAGAATCAGATATGGGGCTTAGTCCTGAGACTGCTCTGAGCATCAGCATTAATCCATCAAACCATGCTCTTGGTGTCTTTGGATGGAAATTAGTGAAAGGGGGAGTTGAAATGAGCAGCGCAGTAATAGTCGCTGCATCTCTAGGGACATAAATAAGTGTTTGCATTTTTTTTTTTTTTCCAGAACATCAACCAGAAAGAAATCTCTCAAGATTGAGTCTTTTTCAGTAAAGAAAAGATAAAATGGCTTCAATGCTGCTTAGTCGACAGCTGACCTGTTGCCTGCAGCAAAACTCCAGATTGCTGGTATTTGGTGAGTATTTCCTTGTATTTTCCTGCTTTGTATTTGGTGAGTGTTAACTTTACATTGGTGAACAGAATTCCAGTTTGAACATCACTGGGGTTTGTCCCATGGTGTTGAGTCTTTCAAAACTTGAGGAATATGATGTTCTGCATTTTAGATAATGATGCAGTTGTAGTCCAAAGTGTATCTGGTTGATTTTTGCTCATTCTGCAAACAAGAACGTATAAAGTTAATAATTTGCCCTTTAAACATGCTTACTTGAAGTAAAGCTCTTCAGCCATTGGAACTCTGGTTTACCCTCTGGCACTACACGGTGCAGAGATGAGACAATCATCCATCAAAATGAGCTGGGCTTTCTCTTTGTGCTGTGTAGCACAACCTTGCATGTCTCCTCTTGTGAAGAGGTTTTGTGTGACTGGCATGAAGAGGTGGCCCTCACTGGGGTTGTGTGTTTCTGCCTCAAATGAGCTCTAGTGTGAAATAAAACCCTGCCACACGGCACCAAATTGCTTTCTCCTAAGTGAATGGCAAGTTTTTCTTGGCTCTGGCTTGCAATTTAGCATGTGTATGGGTATATTAAACCTGCAGTCTCTCTGAAATAGATATAAAAATTAAATTCCTGTTGGCTGTGTTGGACAAAATGGTGTCTAGTCTTAAGATCATCCATTCCATGTACTGTTACACTGAATACAGTATGGCTGAATGGCTTTTCTTGTGACTGAGTAAATCTTAGTGTTTCTCCGGTCCTTCCACCCTCCCTCTGCAATGCCACTGTGCTCTGCCACTGCCAGGATAAACCAAGCACACCCTTCCATTTGCTCAGAAACTTAAACATCATTGATTTCCTTTTAAATAATACACTTTGGGGAGCAACTGACCTTTGACTAAGGAACACCAAGTCTGGTCTTATAACCATTAGAAAATATTAGGTCAGTGTTTCAGTGCAGGATGCGCTTCTATTTATGGGAGTGACGCACTGATTATCCACCCTGGGCAGGAGCAGGGATCGTTCGGTCGATCGTGGGCAATGGAAAGTGCTTGCAGCAAGCAGGCCTCGTTAGCTCCTGGTCCTTTGAGCTAATCTGTCACCTCAGCACCACTTAATGCTCCCTGTCCCTCCCAGTGTCTTGCACAGCTCTGTGCTGCTTCCCTAGCACAGAGGTACGGAAGGGCAGTGGAGGGCAGATGCCCAAACTCCTCTTCCTTTCTTGCTGTCAATGAGGGAGTCTAGATCCTCCTAAGAAAGGAAAGCAGCTCTGGACTCCATTAATCCATCCTTGCTTCCAGAAAACTTCCAAGCCTGCTAAAATTCTGAAGCAAATAATAGAGGGTCTTGGCTGCAGGTTGTATAAGAGACCTGTGGCCTTTGGGTCTGAATGCTTTGTGTGAGTGAGCAGAGATCAGGAAAGATGGAGCAAGAGGAGAGCCCCTCACCAGAGGACCTGTGTCCTGTGATATTGCTGGCTTGCAGAATAGGCAGGAAGCTCTGCTATTGCCAAAGCTGGAGCTTCAGGCCATTTTCCTGAGCCCCAGCTCAGGCTGCAGTGCTGCTGGACTCTGTTGCTTTTAGGGAGGCGCTGAGGGTGATGTCCAGGAGCTCTCTGCTCCAGAGTGCTCGCCTCCAAGGTATTTCAGAGCACTCAAGTTCAGAGTTTTACAGACTAAAAAAGGAACTTGTACATTACTCCCACAGAAATCCTGCAGTGCCATTTGGGCTGATACTTTTGGGGTTTTTTTTAGATAATGAAACTACAGGGTTTCGAAGGGGGGATGGAGGTGGAGAGGGGGGAATAGTTTGCCTCTTGGTAGGTCTTTGTGTCTGTAGGCTGTCATGTTTCAGTTGTATGTGCATGAAGCAAATCATTCTGTTCATCTTGAATCTATGATAAATTTATTTACACAGAGGCTTTTTCATCCTTGACTATTTCTCTAGTTGGAAAATTCTTGTTACCTAACCATTGCATACTGTTCTCATTACTCACACAATACTAACCCCTGGCAAGCAAACTAGAAAGGGAAAATGGAAATCATTTAAGTTGATCAAAATGCAAAAGCTAAGCAAAACACATGAAAGTAATATGCAACTTAAATCTTACCTGAAAATGTGAAGCCTGTAAGTACCATGCCTTCCTTGAAAATAAGCCCTTAATCAGAGATGCTTTTGTTTTCCTTCTCTGTTTGATCTGCTCGATAGTTTGCCCTCAAAGTTCACTAGAACTGGAAGGGTGGCAGAATGACAATAGAGTTAGTAACTAACCTAATCTTTCTTTTACAAAGCCTCCTGCATTGTGCTGTCCATGGGTATCAGCCAGGCAGGGCCAGGAGAGGCGGCTGATTGTGGAGAAATGAGGATGTATCTTGATGTGACATCTTACCTGAATTGAGTTCTGTTGTTCCTGTCAGCCTGGTGTGCTGCAAGTTGATCACAACTGGTAGTGTTCATGTAAATGTTTATTCCCCTTGTGCCAGCTCTGGTTTTATCAGCTGGCCACTGCAGCAGGAAAGCTGTTCTGGCTCCATGCTTCAGAGGCAGATGAGGATGCAGTTGGTTGTTGGCTGGTAGGGCAGTACCACAGCTATGAGGACAGGCTGGCACTCCAGAGATGTAGTTCAGTTTCCTGCTGATTACCCAAAGGGGTTGAATTTGTCTTTGAATCCTGCACTGAAAGCATGGCAGAAGGTCAGGCTGCTGCCTGAAGGTAGCATCAGTCTGCATTAGTGCACGCCCATGCCCTTCTAGGATGCTGATCTGTTCTGCAGCTTCTGCAGCCTCCCCAGGCAATTTGCTTATTTCTGGACTGATCTTACCTTTAAAACTTTATTTCTAACATTTACATTTAGCCTAAGTTTCAAAACAGGAAAAAAATCAAATCCTTACTATTTGTCCTGCCCTCAAAGGACCTGGAGGCTGGAGTATTTCTTTTTCTTTGCCTTTTACGTATTTGATAACTACTGTCTCCCCCAAGACCTCATACTTTTCTCTCTGCTGGCCTAAATACTGTTTGAGTCTCTCCTTGTAGGTCCAGTTTTTCTCCTCCAGAGTCTGTGCCCTTCCACAGCAGTGCACTAAGTGGACTACACTTGTTGAGGCTGTACCTCACCTAACTCAGCCTGTTTCCTGTCTCTCTGCAGAGGATAACAGTGTTTAGCACTCAGGTATGCTGCTGTAAAGTCTGAGAGATGTTCATACTAGTTATTGACTTGTCCCCATCACAGTTACCACATAGAGGCTGGAAAACCACGAGAATTTATTCTCAGTAACACTTTCATCTCCAGTATTGATCCTTGCTAAGACTTTTTACTTTTTTTGCTTGGTTTGTACATTAGGAGCCTCCCTAAGGAAATCAGAGAGAGCAGCCTGGATTTGTGTGAGGGATGTGTGGCAGAAGCAGAGAACAATCCCCGTTTTGGGATTGTAGAGGTCAGCTTGAGGTCAGCTTCAACTGATGCCCTGGAAACTCGAATGCAACCTCTCCTGCTGGACTGAGGAGCATTTGCTTTTCTGTCTGATCAAACACTTTTACAAAAAGCTGAGATATATAAAAGCAATCATATAAAACCTGTTGTTGTAAGCAGGCTCTGGTACAAGGCAGAGTCCAAGCTGGGACTGCTGTTCTCAGTTCCTTGAGTGAATGTGATGTTCCTATGTAGTTTTCTTGTTCCTTCTGTGCCACCAAGGGTGGCTGTAGCAACGCTGGCTGTTTTCCCACCTGGATGTTCCTTGTTCTTGTTCACCTCCAAAGGTGTCCTGATGAGCTCTGTAGCTGTTGAGCTGTTGAAAGAGGGAGGATGTTATGACTGGTTCAGATCACAAGAACTACAAGACCAGTGGTTGGATGCTCATGTAACTCTGCTGAGGAGTTGATTTAGGATTGTGCTGGGATGAGGAAGGGGAACTTCTCTTGCTCTTTGTTACAGGAGTTTCCATTTCTTTATGGCCTATGTGGTATTAGTTTTTTTCTTCATCTTTGGAGAATCCAAAGTGTGTATGTGGGAGTGCTGAAATGCAGACAATCTCATGTGGAAGAGCTGCTGATCTTGCAGCATAAGCACTCTGTAAATAGCAATCTCAGTTTTCACAATGTTATGCAATAGTGATGTTCATTTCCCAAACATCTCTAGCTAGCCTGGCCTTTTGCCATTCCCTTTCAAGATCTGTTAGTAACAGATTCTACTTGTAACACCTAAAAGAGGACTCGGAGGAAATCACAGTCCTCCTACTTTTGGCTGTCAGGGCCTCTGTGCTCTAAAAATTCTGTCTGGAAGGTGGTTTGATCAACACTGTGGAGGGGAAGTTAAAGGCATCCAAGGGAAGTTGCCTGTCTGCACTTGCACAGGGCAGCAGTGCTGTGGCACATGGAATGTGCCTCCCTGGTGACTGCAGAGCTTTCCCTCTACACCCCTTCACAGCAAGACACTTGTGTTTGAGAGATCTGGTTATGCCAGCATGCACTTTCATTCCTCTTCTTTTCCTTGGAATTGTTCCTTCTGTTAATTACACTCCAGTGCCTCCACTGGAGTTTCTCCCAGGTAATATCCAGTTGTACTCAGGAGCTGTGTTCATGTGAGTGTTATTTTTGGTCAAACACAGGAGAGGTTGAAGCTTTTTCTAGCCCTGGCTTGATTGTACCTGTTATCAGAGATCAGCACTCAGCACAGACCTGCCAACAGTGGTGCTCTGTGTGACTACAAGCACCAGGGTGCACTTATATTAATTATGTTGCTATAGCAATGTGGCACTTTGTTAAAATTGCTGACTGGGACTCCTGGTGAGTGATGGGGGCAGCGCAGGGAAGCAAAGTTGGGAAATGAGCTTTTCTGCCTGCTAGCAACTGATGACATCCTGTTGGATGAAAAGGAAGGATGTGATAATTTGCTGATGTTATTCAAGTGTTCAGAAAGATGATGTGTGATGAGAGCTTTGGGAAGTCTGCAAGAAAAGTAGAATTTAACTTACTGTCCCTACCCTCTTTAAATAGGATGGGTAGAAAATTCTGTGCAAATTGTTCAGCCAATGTGCTCTCTGAAATTAGGTTCTTTAACCTATGCTTGTGTTTTGATGGTAGCCATGATGAAAAGATACAGCTTGGTTTACCAAGGAAAAAAGGATGCTGTTCTTGGTCATGTTAGCTAAATGTGATTTAAGGGCTTTGGTAATGCTTCTTCAGAGAAGGACACTTGGTTGGAGCCCATTAGCTCCACACTCTTTTAAGGTGAGTGCTGAGGTTATGTCATTTGCTCCTCTTCTTAAGATAATATAACACAAAATCCCCTTTTTCTGTGGGAGTTTGTTCAGATGTCAACAGAAAATCAAGGGATTACCTTTTATTACAAAGTTAGTGCTTTTAGTTCAGTGAAGGACCAGCCACCAGGGATTCTCAGTTCTTGAAAATACCTTGCTTGGTCATAGTGAGAATCTCAGTTTTAACCTGTCCCGTCTCTGCTGTCATTTTGGGAGGCAAAACCCCAGACGTGGCCTGCAAATGTATAAAACTCCTAAATATCAAGTTGGAGTAGCATGAATTACATGGTATGTTCAGGGTTTCTGTGGCAGGGTAAGTTGATATCAAAAAGTCAAACAGGAAAAATTTGGGCTGAGTTGTAAAGCTCATTGAGCATCTTCAAGACAGAAATGCCAGCTGAGCAGAGCCTGCTGCAGTTTCCCAGGGGATGAAGCACTACAGTGGGTGACCTGATTTATTTGCATTTACTTGCACCATGAGGAGACTGTGGTACTGATGCTTGGGCTGGGGGGAAGCAAGGGAGACAGAGCATGGCCTGAAATCCTCCTCCAGGCTAAACAAAGCAGGTATTGATGCAGCCATCCATCACCATGTCCAAGTGCCTGGAAAAGCCTTTGCAGGAGAGCAGCCACGTTCCAGAGCTGTGCTGTGAGCAGGGCCACAGGCACTGGGGAGCAGGAGGCAGCACCAGTGTCCTGCTGTTCCTCGGGGCCTGGGGCACAAAGCAGTGCAGGGGATCCAGAGTGAGGGGTGCCAGAAACCCAGTGAGTGCCCAGGCAGGGGGTGCCCAGGCTGCCTTTGGCAGGGCTCTGACGTCCTCTGTGCCTTTTGAGAGCTGCCTGAGCTCCTGTTTGGCTTGCAGAGGAAGGGCAGTGGTGGGGATGGGAGGAAATGGGCTGTGTGAAGGGGAGCAGTGCTGGGGCCATACCTTGTGCTGGGAAAACTGCTGCCTTCAGCTGAGCTGGAGTTCTCAGCTGCTCCAAACTGCTGGGCTTCCTTGCCTTTGTCAGCACAAGCCTTTGGACAGGTCCCTGAAGACCAAGGTAGCATTGGGCTGCAAAAATCTTGGGCTGTGTGGCAGTAAGAGAGTTTGTGTCTGTGCTGGTCAGGTGCCCTTAGCCAAGGAGCTCCTTATGTGTGAGTGCTGTGGCTGGCACAGCCTGTGTGCCCCCAGCATCCCCTGTGTGTGCCCCCAGAGTCACACAGAGACAGAGCTCAGCACTGCCACTTTCACTGTCAGTGCAATTTCTGATCAGAGTCCCAATTTACTTGAGTAAGAGTAGGGGAAGAAAGAGAAAAAGAGGGGTTAAAATGGGGGAAGCAGACAAACTGTGTTCTTTGTTTTTAACACTTGGGTTGTTTTGTTTATTTTTAATCAACCCTGTGAACAAGTATGCCTATCTGATGAGTAGTGAGTGGGCTGTTTGGAATAAATCTACTGACCTTGCTGGAAACTGTGTGAGTTTATGCCAATCATTTATTATGCTCTCACAGGGAGAAGAGCTTCACTAAAACAAAGTTTGGGGATTCACTCCACTTTGGTTTTAGCTTTTACTATCAAAGACTTTGCTAGTATGTTGGAGTTTTGGGATCCTGGGAGGTGAACAGAGGGGATGTGGTAGCACAAGGTCTCTGGCAGCAGGGCACCAGGCAGGGTGGGGAGGAGGAGGGTAAGGACAGTGCATGCAGGTTTGCAGGTTATAGCTCACCTGTCTTAAACCTGCAGCTGTGCCAAACGATTCCAAGTCTGATGCTGGGTTTCCATATCTTTCCTGTTGGTGCTGATTCCCAAAATGTCCTGTACATTCTGTGCCTCTTGGTGCTTTCCCCTTTGTCATATGAAATAGCACCCAGAGCCTGGGGGGAGGGAGAGAAGGGGACACAGGAGAAGCAGAAATGTTTGCAGCTGGTTTGGTGGTATCTCCATTGGGTAAGTAGTGGGTGCACAAAAGGGTAAGTTTGGTCTCTTCCCCCTTCAGACTTGAGCGTGTGTCTACTAAACGTGCAGCCTTATTGCCTATGAATTGTGCAGATTTGATCTTTTATATGCAGTAGCTTTTTTTCCCCTCAGTGGAGCAGTTGCCATGCAGTCTCCAATTTACATGAATGCTAAACAGAATGACACAAAAATGGTGTTGCTGTAACGAAACCTATTAATAGCTTTGCGGAGAGGCACTGACGCATCTGAATTAAAGCTGGGGAGAATCATCATCTTTGCAGACTAAGTTTTCCCAAAATGAGCAGTGACTTTAAGTGCTCAGAGATGCTTTCAAAGGGCGGTGATTTTCCAGGTAGTTTCTTGAGAGCAGGCTTGCTTGAGACATCCCAGCTTGGGCTGACACAAGCTGAGGCAAATGTCTCAAGTTCCTGTCGGAAATTTGGGCTGAATGGCTGTGCTTGGAGCACTGCCGAACAGTATCACAGGATACCTTCTGTTTTCCTTGATAAATATTTGGTTTATTTAACAACTGTTACTTCCAAACACAAAATATTTTCAGTACATTGCTGAAACAGAGCTCTGGCAGTGAGAGGTGGTTATGGATGGAAGTGCAGAGGGGCTGGTGCTGCCAGTGTTTCTGGTGGCAGTGCTGCACCCCAGGGATTTTCATGTGTTTGAGGGTTGGCCTGCCTGCCCAGGCATCTCCCTTCCTGCACCTCTGCCAAACTGGGGTGCATTTTATCGATGTAGCACCTAGCAGCACTGCCCTGGCTCAGCAGGGTGTGGTGAGTGGTACCTTCAGACCCTGCTGCTCTGAGTGCCCCAGGCAGGAGCTGGTGTTGCCTGACTTCCCATGCTGAGCCCAGCTCTGAGCTGCAGCTGGCAACAAGGACAGCTAAGGACCTTCATTTTGGGCCATGAAATTGCACCAGCTTAAAAATGTCTGTCACAGATGTAAAAAAAGTTACACCCTCTTCTTTCAAGTCCAAGTGTGATACCCCCAAGTTAAGAGTATTAAGATCTGTTTGTTGTTGATACTGTGCTGGGTAGAGGCTTGCAGATGCTCCATGATAAACATGTAATTGCCAAGAATGTTGGTTTAGTTCAACATGTAACCAGAGCGTGCAGAGCAAGCTCATAGTCTCCTGCTGGTCACCTTGGTAGAGCTTTGGAGTCTGTACTTCCTTTTTTGCAAATGTACAATCCCCATATTATCCCATGATCCCCTGAACGGACTATGTACATATTTGTAATATATGCTAGCAGAACTGTCTCTGTCATACGAAGTTTGCCTAAACCCTGTGTTTTGAAACAGTTATTTCAGAAGGGGAAGCAGAGCCCGTTATTGGTGAAGCACAGGAGATTTTTGCCTTTTTGTTTTCATTAAGGTGTCAAGTTTATAATGATTCCCTACACAGGTGGATAAAAACCAGCAAGATCAGAGGGAAAATTGGCACTGATTGGGACTCAGATTTCAGAGCTGCACTGCAGGATGCTGGTTTCATGTGAGCCAAGGCCATTTACCTTTCTGAGACAAACCTTTCCCAAAGAGTGTTCTTTGAGCTATTGAAAAACATCATACTGGATATTTCCTGTGAACTCCATCAGGCTTTTTGGTTATTACTGGTAGTCAACTAAACCATCTCAGTGTAGGAGTGGGGAATTTGTGGCAAAGGCTTGCACAGGCTGTAACGAACAGACTCAACAAGAGAGATGGAAACAGATGTGCTCTCAATCCTTTTGTGCTTTACAGTAGGATTTCCCTCTGTTTCTCTAGGGTTGCCTTGTCATTTCCCTCTTTTTTTTTTTTTTTTTTTTTTTTAAGCCACCTCACTGGTATTAGTTTCATTTTAAGACTGGTCAAAGATGAGCTATATAGTTCACTTCAGACAATTCAATGTAATCGGTCTCACCTGTCAAGTGTTCTCAGTCAGGCAAGGTATGGATGTATCTTCTGAGAGTAGAGCACAGAAAATATGGTCTGTACTCAGGTTTTCATTATTTCTTACAGGACACAGGTATATCAGTCAGGCTGCAGCTAAAATTGACGTGGATTTTGATTATGATGGACCTCTGATGAAGACAGAAGTTCCTGGACCACGATCCAGAGTAAGTTTCCAAAGTATAGTAACTTGGGGTTTTTTTATCTTTAGCTGTGTCTAACTTGCTAGAAAACAGATTTCATTTCAAAACTTAAATCTGATATGAATAAACATGATTCCGTAAGTCTATGCTCACTTTTATCAGGAGGCTGAGAATGAAAAGCTCATGAATGAAATGCCTGTCTCTGAGAGGCAGATTTGAATCTCAACTGCCAAGTTCCCGAGTGGAATAATTCAAGGCAAAAGAGCATCATTTTAATCTGATAAGGCTTGGTCACTTGTGCTCCAGCTGAAATAGAAACTTTTTATGATGTGAAATAGTGCTTTGGTTTTGAAATGGAACAAGAGTTTCAATTTACTGGACATTGTTTTTCTCTGGCAGAGTCAGCATTTGTGCATGTGGTGGGTTTTTGGTTTTTGTGAGGTTTTTTGTTGTTTTCAATAAAAAGGAGCTGTCTTTCTAGAACCAATGTACCTGTATCCCTTCTGTGTGACTCTGGCTTCTCTTATTTTCTGATTTCTCTCTTGTTTTCTCAGTTCAGTTGGTCAATATAGAAGAGGCAGCTTTCCCTTTTTGGAGATTTACAGTTAAACTGTGTTTGCAGCCCGTTTAGCTCTGCATGCCACAGGTCATAGTTTTGACTGTAATATTTGCAAGATGCACCATGAAAGTTCCTGTGGCAGGTAGAGTTGCCTGGTAAGCACACAGGACTACAAAGTTTGCATATGATTTATGGGATCAAAAAAAAGAAACATACATTCTCCATCAGTATTTGCTAATTACACACCTGAGACTCTGACATTTGTTTTTCTGCAGGAATTAATGAAGAAGCTGAATGGCATTCAGGTAATTTGTCAAGTTTTCTGTGTTCTGGGGGTTGTTAATACTTTGATTTCAGAAGTTGTTTTAAAATCCTGGTTTGTATGTTTGTGCCACAGAGAAAGGTGAAACACTGACTCTGGGATTCCACACTGAGTACATTATGTGTGGTTTATGTGTGCATTTGAATAAAATTTTTTGTAATATATTTTGAATACTGCAGGATCATTTTGCTAGCATCAGGGGTTTTTTCTTTCAAGGTATGTGTTTAAACTTGTGTGTTTAAAGAAGAACCTTGGAGTTGTTACAGAGTGGCCAGTAAAAACAAAGTGTGTTAGGGCTTGAGTTTAAAAGTATGTCAGCCTAAGTACATACTGCCTTCCTAAGATGAGCAATTTCTCCAAATCTGTGCTTCATTTCTGTAGAAAAAGTAAAGACTTGCCCTTTTAACAGTCATTATAAAAATAGCTTTACAGTTAATTCCCATGCAGTGAATATAATGTCTTTTCATCCTAGCATTAGATATTTTTATCAGATTTTGCTGTATAACCATTAGTTGCACCTTCCTACATACTGCCACTTTTTAAAGCACTGTTTTGCTTCCTTGAAGAATGCAGAAGCTGTGCACTTCTTTTGCAATTATGAGGAGAGCCGAGGGAACTACCTCGTAGATGTAGATGGCAATCGTATGTTGGATCTCTACTCCCAGATTTCTTCCATCCCAATAGGTAGGAGATGGTTGTACCAAAATGTCTTTGCTTTGTCCTCAACCTGTCATTTTCTTATCTCAGGCACTACCAGGGAAGTTGGTTGATGAACTTAAAAAAGCAGAGGTGACATAATGAACGCCTTGTGATCAAGGACAGCTCACTGCTGTGTATTGTTTAGTGGGGGCTTTGGATAGCTGAAGAAACTACAAATTCAATATCTAAAGCTCACTTAAAGTGTGTTGGTGCCTGGAAGAAGCTGTAGTATTAATCTCAGTTTGAATTTGCAAGTTCCACAATTCAGGTTGTCTTTGTTGGCTTGGATTTGTGACTTTGTGATTCTGTAACAGTATGTTACTGTTTTAAACATTAACAAGCATAGCATAGACAATTTAACATTAAATTATAGGCTTTAGTTAACATTTCTATCTCAAAATAAGTGGGGAAAAAAAGGAGTGAGCCATGTGGAGTGCAGCAGGATGAAACAAGCCCCAGCAATGAGCTGTGGCACTGACTGAACCGAAGGTGGCAGCTCATTGTCTGAGGGAGCAGACACGGGGCCTGGCAAGTGCTTGGGAAAGTCAGCTGATTGCTTTGTGAAGCCTTTCAGGCAGAAGCAAGGCAGAAATGTGAGCCCCAGCTGCAAGGCATACAGGTTTCAGTAGGGGTTCAGTCGAGTTTCAGTTCAGTTTGTTTGCTCCGTGGTTCCTCTCAGCTGATTAAAAATACACTTCTGCAGAAGCAAAAATAGCAGAAGTGCTGGGGTAACTTAAAAGATAGATCTTGTGCTATGTATAGAAACTGTGATGACTCAAAATCATCCCTACAGGCCTCCTTGCCTGGGAAACAGAATTTGATGATGTTCAGGTTGTTACCAAATTTTTGGCATCTAAGACCTTGTGACTGCAATGAGTGTTCACATATCCCAGTCTTCTTTGCAGACAATGTTTTTGCTGTCCTGTAGCACTCAAGTCAGTGTAATCAGTCCAGAACCCTGCAATGTTTGTAGTTTATTTCCCCAACATGAGGTCTCACTACTTTGTATCTTTCAGGCTGCACTGAGATAACTTGGCTACTGCTCACATGGAAATAGCAGTGAGATAGAGGAGCGCAACGTTTGTATGCCAATGAGCTTGGATTTTAGGTTTCTAGAAAAGGAGATGCGTTTAGTGTTCATGGCTTCCCATTCTTCACATGAGAAATTCTGATTTGGAGAAACAAGTCTCGGTCATGTAGTCAAATGCACACTCCAAAGTATGAAAGTCAGTGCATACTCCAAAAGAATGAAATTCACATTGTGCAGACAGGGCACTGAGGCCTTCTGACCTTCTGGTGCTTGATGGTGCAAGCATAGCTCTTTTAATATAGCTTTGTGCATAAAATATTAAAGTATTATGGAGGAAACATTGTCGAAATGGGCAGGAGCTCTGCAGTTTACTTCCTCTGGTTGACTGAAACTGGTGACATACAGACAAGACTCCAGTGCTGTGACTGACCCTCCTGAGCCATGTAGTTCCTCCTTCACATGTGGCAATGCCTTCTGAGGACAAGCTGGGTTTTCATCCCAGGGAACATGTTCCTCAGTCCCAAAGGAACTACAGTGCAGTGCTTCATACAGCTTCTCAGATAATGGCTCTGGGATGTACAGCAACAAAGAGTAAATGGAAATTTAATACTTACAGGCTGACCCAAGTCTAACACACAACATTAATTTATGCGTTTCAGTTGTACTGAATGACAAGACTATCTGAAGCTGCCCAGGTTACTAATAATGTCCCTCTTGGTGACAGAGGTAGGGCCTGGACTGGGAGAGCAAAACAAGACCACAAGGTGCTTGTTAGTCATCTGTGCTTATCTCTCTGCAAGTAAATCCAATAAAACCTTTCATGAATCTGTCAGGACTCCCCAAGATTTAATAATGATCTGTTACAGTAGAATATATTTATCAGCAGAGGATGAGAGGTAATAAGTGTCTGTGTGGAGAGATAAGAAACAAAGTATAAAAAACCTCTAGGCAAAGATGCTCTGGGCTGTTTCTTGCTGAAAAACAAAAATTAAAATAGCTTTTTACCACACTTTCATGGGCAGTTGTAGCACAGCATAGTCCTTTCATCCTGCATCTATTCTGTCTAATAGAGTTAGAAACCCCATGGAGCTAAATGCAAGGGGGATGCTATTGACGTGTTTGCCAGCAAACATCCTGGAATAACAAATGAAACAATGTGTTTTTCAGTGCTGGGAAGGTCTGCTTTGTTTGGGGAGATGCAGAGAGGTATAGTTTGATATTATTGACAGCAGCCTGCTGCTCAGTTCAAATGATTCTTTGGGCTTTCTCCATTTCATTATTTTAGCAGGTTCTAGTTGTTTTTCCTTTTGCAGACAGGCACATTCATGAGCCTGGAGGACATACATGTTCCTGTCTCACTGATCCAGACACACAGCAAGAGTGATGGATCAGGTGCCCCTCCCTTGGAGTCAGCTCAGTCACCTCTGGCAGTGGATTTGTAACACTGCAAACCCTTGTGCTGGTCATGGCACTGAAACGAGTCAGTGCCTGTTTGCCATCCCAGCGTGGAGCTGTTTGACTTGTCTACCACAGTTACATAAGGGCTATTCAAGCATTTAGTTCTCCCTGGTGTTAGTTCCTGACTGAACCCACGGGCCAGCTCAGCTTCTGTCACACACAGCCTGACTCTTTCACAGCAGTTGGGCTTTGAGGATCCTCTCTTCCTTCACTGGGGCCTGTCTGAGGAGGTACAAGGATGAGGGAGTGTTAGGAGGAAGACCAGGCCACTTGGCCTGAAGTGAAGAGATTGGGAGAGAGATTCTGTGGGGGAGGAATATTCTGTGGGGGTACAAAAGGGTAAATTGGGGCTAATAGAAGTTTGTGTTACATAAGAGAAGATACAAAGATATTCACATACGGTAACACCAGCAACAGGATTACAAGTTCTTACAATCAATACCAGAGTTGATCCTTGAGCTTCCTAAACAATGGTCGCTGTTTATAACAAAGCTCTGTGTGCTTTGGAGATTTCTAAAACACTTGATTTGCTCTCAGAGGGGGTCTCAGTGGCAGCCACAGGTGCAGTTCTCAAGGACACAACTCTCTAGCTGAACAACAACCATTCCCATGACAGCAGATGCCATGCAGATTTAGCTGTTCTGTGTCCCAAATAGCCGCTATTATTATCTTCATAATAACTTTAACAGATTTATCAGCATGACATGCCTCTAAAACAATATGGATATTCTCTCATTTTCAGCTAAAATATTCAAAACTGAGCTTATAATTGATTTGTTAACACAGTAGCCTAATGCTTCATTGCTCAAAAAGGATAATCAGGGCTGTTGTCATTCCACTGGAATGGGGATTCAGAAGCACAATAAGCTTTTGTAACAAAATTAGCGTGGTCTGACTTCTTGAGCAATAGGGAAAATGAGGTTTCCAACTGTTTCTACAAGGAAATTTAAAAGATGAGGTTAATCTCTGTTGTTGGCATTTCATACATTAGAGATCAGGCTTAAAATGAAATTTCTGGCCTCCTTTGAAGATTTTTTTTTTTTTTACAGCAGATAAATTGGTTTTGCCTGTAAGCAAGCAAGTTGTCTTGTGGAATGCCAATGGGTGTAAATTAAGCACCTTCATTGTGTTAAAACTGAAGCTTAGTTTCTTAGTAAAAAGGACAAATTGTTGCATCTTTTTCCAAACAAAAGTTTGTCAAAGTAAGGAAATGGGAAGGAAAAAAAAAAAAGCTGGTCATGAGAGGAAGTGAAAAGTGCAGAACCTCCTTCTTTAGCAGGAGACAGCAATTTATCAAACAGGTTTTTTATGGTAATGCACAGATGAGATATGTAAATCTGTGACTGAGAAGAGAAGATTCCCAGCCAGGTGTCTCGGAATATGTAATGGGCTGTGGCAGGGCAGGGATTCAGGTGCTCATTAGCCCATGGGTTTTGAGTGCATGGCTGGCTGTGCAGTCAGCCTCTTCCTTCTGGTAGGACTGAGATGATCGTGCAAGAATCTGCATGTGAGGGGTGAAATCTGTATCCCGAGCCTGCAGTAACTGTGTGTGTTTATGTGGGAAAGGCTGGATAACAGTGAGGCTGAGGCATGCACACCTCAAAGTCGGGTTCAGCAGCGCCTGGCACAGGGTGTGCTCAGAGAGCACTGCAGAGCAGAGTGGTGACAAGTGCCATCCAGCTGCCACAGGTGTCAAGGAGTGCTGTCAAGCCATGGGCACAATGCTGCTGGAGACTTCTCTGTGCTGGGTGTGCCACGTGAGCTTGGTGCACCCACAGTGACGGCTCCGAACAGCAGCGCTGTGCAGGAGAGGCTGCCCTGCACCCAGACAGGCTGTGAGGGACAAAGAGCCCAGAGGTTTGTCCTGCTTCAAAAGAAGTCCTATTATTAGTTAAAAGTATACAAGTTACACAGAAACAGTCAAGCATTAAGTTATGGTTATTCTCTAGATTATGCTTTGCATTACTTTACTGAAACCAGATAGAAAGGACTGTTTTCTTTCTTTGCTCCTTTTAATTAGGTTACAGCCATCCGTCTCTGATAAAGCTTTTGCAGCAGCCACAGAACCTGGTAAGTGAATTAGAACATTAAGCACATGAAGGAGTTCTCTCCCTCCTTGTTGTGGGCTTTCTCTTTTTTTCTTACACTGATAGTGAATGCTAATGATTCAATTTCATGTATGATAGGATCTGATTGCTTTACTTCTCACTAGATGAAAAGAGCTTTGTAGTGTTTAAGAAGACACCAAAGCCTCTGGGATGTTTTACAAAAAGCGAACATTTGGGTGATGCAAGCACTTGATATGTTTGCAGCCACATTTAAATCATAGTTCAAACATAGTGTCTCCAATTAGCCATTTTAGTAATGTTCTCTGAGTGGAGATTTTTGAGCCTGAAAGCAAGCACAAGATCTTGAGAGAGAATACAGTATCTTGGACATGGTGCCCTACATCTGGAATGCTGTGGGAAGTTTAGGGTTTTTTCAAAGTTGGGGATGGTGACTGATTCCCATCTCCTGAGTGCATTCCAGCAGAGCAATGAAATGCAGACATTTGAGCTCCCTGAGCTGATTTCGTTTATGGAATATTCATGTCTTCAGGATGAGAAATACTGCCCTTCCCAGAACTAAAATACTTCAAACCAAAAAAAAAAAAAAAAAAAACCACCAAAAAAAAAAAAAATCAAAAAAACCAACAACATACCAGGACTAGAAATGCTGGAGTTATCAAAGGCACATCTGGATATTTTGGAAGGTCTAATATTTACGAATACTTATATTAACTCATAAAGATGATTTCTGAGAAGAATATTTTCATTATAATGCAGCAGCAGGCAAAGTCAGATTTAAAAAACAAAGAAAACAAAAAAGAACAAACAAACAAAAATCTCAAAACCCATAAAAACTCAAAAAGCCCTGTTGCTGTTGGCAGTTGCTGATTTGCCCACTGGGCAAGGGCAGGTAACACTCCTGGCAGCTTGCAGTGAAGGGGCTCCTCCAAAGTCCGACACAAGTGGCACAACTTTGGTTAGTGTTAGCAAAGGGATTGGTGTTTCCCTGGAGGGACTTTTTATTTGGTTTGTCTGTAATTCTCCACAGCTATAAACACAAAATGTGCATCTGTTTGAGTCCACAGCAGCTTGATGTCAATGTTCTGTTTTTCTCAGTTCTGGGTGTCTCATTAACTACAAAAGAAAAATACACTTTTCTGCTTAATGGCAAATGTTGTCAGTTGACTGTGACAACCCATAATCAAATTCACAATAAATTTATGTCTTCTCTCTTTAACTTGATATGAAAATTTACTTCTGAACTGAGATAAAAAGTCAAGTAAGATTTCTCATAGCTACGAAACAAAAATTTGGTGTTAACCTGTCAGTAACATCCTTGCTTAGGTTTTCTTTGAAGCTCGAGTCTGTTGAAATAGTGTTTTGGAAGTAAGACACTTGAACAATTTACAGAGCTCTAGTTCATCCAATGTTCTATCTTGTGTGATACTTGGTGTTCCCTAAGAATCCTGATGAAATGTCCTTACAGGTACAGTGTGACCACTTACACCTCTTGCTGTGCCTCACACTTCTTGGAATGAATGAGGACATGTGTTGAGGAGAAAGACTGAAGGATGCTGATAAATGTGCAAGCTTGAGCTGCACTGAAAATATGAGTGTTTTGGGGAGGCTGTCTGTCCCCTCTGGAGACCCATTGAGACTTAAATTATTGAAGCTCAGCCTTTAATTTCAGCCATTATTTTTCAACAAGAAAAACAACAAACAAAAGAAAAGAGCAAATGTGCTTGGTAGTTGGCAAATTTATTGACCTTGTCCTTCTCTGAGAAAATTTAATTTAAAATAAAGAGTAGCACGGTATGAATCAAATAAGATTACCCGCAAAGACTAAGAGCAGTAATGAATTAATTTTAATCCATGACACAATTTAAATTAATTGCATAAATGTGACAGTCATCTCCATTAGTGGACCAGGGATGCTGAGGGGCTTTTTCCAGAGCTGCTCCTTAGAAACCCCTCTGTGGGCAACAGAAACCCCTGTGTGGGCTGTTCACTGACACCAGAAGTACCTTTCCCAAAGGTGTGAATCCTGATGTGGCCAGTTCATAGTGCCAGTGAAGGGACCTCAGGTGGTCTCTTGGCCAACCTCCTGCTCCAAGAGGGGCAGCTGTGAGATGAGACCAGGGTGCTCAGGGCTTTATCTGGGACCTAGGAAACCTCCAAGGAGAGCAGCCTGTTTCACTGCTTCACTGTTCTCTTGCAGAAAAACCTTTTCCCTTTACCCAAATCAGTACTTCTCATGCTTTGATTTACACCCATGGCTCCTCATCTTCCACTGAAGAGCCTGGCTCCACCTTCCCAGTGTTCCAAAATGGTCTGTCTTGAAGCTCAGTAAGGATAAGAATGCTGCTGCCCTAATTGAATTTAGCTTCTCAAACTGAAAGCAAGTAATAAAGATTTTTAAGCATATTTCCTGTGTATAAGGAAAATGCAGATTGAGCAACTAAAATGGCAATATTGAAGAGAAAATGTCAGTATGAGTTAGCATGCACCTTTCCTAAGGTGTCCTGCAAGAATAAAGTAGTAAGGATTAGACAGAAAAACATATGCTAAGGCAGGAATATTAATCCCTATCTCAAAACTACTTGTGCCATGATACAGATTTCTGCCTGGTATTTATAACTAGAATAAAATGTAATTGCTTTGATGTCAACATATTTTCCTTGGGATAGTAAGACCTAACAATTCCTCTTCCTTTGTCTTTTTAGAGCACTTTTATCAACAGACCTGCCCTAGGGATTTTACCTCCAGAGAACTTTACAGAAAAACTGAAGGAGTCTTTGCTCTCAGTAAGTTTGAGATACCAGTGGACTGATCACTATTATTATCACAATTATTATCACTTTGCACTACACTTGTGCTCAATATTTCAGAGTAATTTTGTGTCTTTGTTGACAGGTGGCTCCTAAGGGTCTTTCACAGGTGATGACCATGTCCTGTGGATCCTGCTCTAATGAAAATGCCTTTAAAGCAATATTCATGTGGTACAGAGTAAGTAAAACATTAAGATGTTTTTGTAGGTTTAGATGTAGAAATGAGTATTTATTCATCATCAGAATTGTTATTGTAAAACAAAGTGGGTCTTGGAGGTTGTCTTGCTCACGATGTTCTTTATATTCAATCTAGTATAAAATCTTAATTAAAATGTTTTTGTCTAAGCTTTTACTTTATATTGACACAACTTCAGAAGTTATAAAGAAAAGGAAATAAAGAAAAATGCAGATTGCAGTCAGCATGTGAAAGCCATAGTCAGGGTCTTTCTTGACTCCAGTGTTAAATACCAGCATTACTGGTTTGTGGTTCAGCCATAAATGCATTGGTTACAACTACAGGAACACTCATGTTGGGTTGTTTGGGTTTTTTGCAGAACAAGGAGAGGGGCCATAATAATGTCACAAAAGAAGAACTGGAATCTTGCATGATTAATCAGGTAATGTTTGTTCATTATCACACCTACAGATGTACCCCTGGTTTGGCTTGTAATGGAAGATTGGGAGGAAAAGTTTGGTTGGCTACATGTGAAGTGGAATCTCGGCTTTGTAAATTTAGGACATGGTGAAATACAGACTGCTTCCAACAAGTATCAGCGGGTCATCAGGAGTGCACGGGGGCCCAGCACAGGGCAGCCCCAGCCTCTCCTCGCTGAGCCCCCACAGCCCCAATACTACCCCCAGGCACAGCCACCCAATAAAAAGCTGCTCCTAATTTGTGTAAAAAGGGGTGATTGTGCTGATGGCTCAGCCTTGTGTGAGCTCACCTGTGCAGTGATGTCAGGCCACAGCATGAAACACCAAGGACTCCTCAGTGCCGGGCTTTGGGAACTGGGGCAGGCTTTAGGGTGTGACCAATGTACTTGTTAAAGGGAGGGCTGTAACAGTTCGGGGTGCCTGATGGAAAAGGAGCTCAGGGGGCAGTGAGGGGGTGTGTGAGCCCCTCGCTGACCCCACTGTGTGCTCTGCTTGCAGCCCCCTGGCTGCCCCGACTACGCCATGCTCTCCTTCATGGGCGGCTTCCACGGCAGGACCCTGGGTAAGCTGTCCCTTGTCCCCCCCTCAGCCACTGCAGGGACCCCCAGCTCACTGTGCTTGTCCTCAGACACACAGTACCAGTGGAGACAATAGAGATTCATTAACATTTACCTGGAAGCCCCACTAGCACTGAAACAGAATGTTTGAGTGACAGTCAGAATTGATTTTATATTTTTTGAAAAACTCTTTTCAGACGGGCTCTTATTTTCATTCTGAATCTGCAGTTTCCTGTCTATACTCGTGAAAATCTAACTCCTGGGGTAAAATCCCCACAAACATGCTGTCACTCACTTTTACTGGCTTATATCAGCTCAGTCCCTGCTCTAAGCATCTTACCTGAGAGTGCTGCAACTGTGAACTTTGTGAGCAGTTGTCTTTGGAGGGTTGAAACCCACCTTGTCTGAGCAACCTGTTCAGACTGACAGAGGTTCTCCTGCTTTTCTGGAACAGTGCATGTGGAAACTGATGCTTAAAATCTACAGCAATCCATTTAAGCCTGACTAAATCCAATTACCCAGTATTTCAGAAGACAGTAAAAACACAGCATTTAATAGAATTCTATAGTCAGGCCATTTTTCACTCTTGGTAGCTTTTTTCTTGTATTGTTCCTAGATAGGTATTGTTTTAATTTTTCCCTCTCTGGATTTAGGTTGCTTAGCTACAACTCACTCTAAAGCAATTCACAAACTGGACATTCCCTCACTGGACTGGCCTATTGCTCCATTTCCAAGGCTAAAGTATCCCCTGGAAGACTTTGTGAAAGAGAATCAACAGGAAGAAGCCCGTTGTTTAGAGGAGGTAAAAAATTCACTGGCAGCTTTCTGTTGTTTTCGATTTGAAATAATGAATAGTGTTGGTAGGATTAGTGCTTTTCACTGAAAGAATGTTTTCAGGGATTGGAACAGCCTGTGATGGGACCAGCATTCACTGTTGTTTACAGTCAGACCTTTCTCCCTGCCAGCTTACTGGGAATACAGGGCTGCATGAGTGATACCAAAGTGAAATTTCACCTCAGAACTTCGTTGTGTCACAATGAACTTGTCTCCCAGCTCTTGCCAAGGGGCCATGGACTGAGAGAGAGCACAGTGTGGATAACCCTCTCTGCAGAGAGAACCTCCAACACTAATTCAGCCTTTTCACCTTTCAGTGGCAGCCTCTGGCATAAAGCTCTGATCATGCAGGGATGGACCTGCGAGTCCACTTAGCCAAACCTGCCTCACTTCAGAGAACACAGAAAGCACAGCAAATGGCTTCCCTGGGGCTGCTCCAGGGTAGCTTTGGTGGGAGAAATGCAGTGCTGGGAGCCATTATTTTAACAAAAAACAAACCAAAAAGCCAAACGTTTTCTTAGCAAGTCTGTGCTTGGCTTACTTGGCCCCCTTTGGAAACCATTGCTTTGCACAGCCTGCAGAGGATGTGGCCCTGAGAGTTGTGAGGAGGATTTCAAGCACGAACGCAACACTAATTGCAGCAACTGGCACTATGAGGTTAATGAGAATTATCTATCAGCCCCTTACAACAACAGGATTTCTGCACTATTTCATCTGATTAATTTTAACATATCTGAAGTGAGTGACTGGAAAAAGTAAATTTTCCAGATTACCTTTTCTAATATGTTAGCAGAGTTTTGGTTTCTCACACAAAAATCTATCCCCTTCCATATCACTTAGGTGGAATGACAGCAGTGGCACAGTGAGCTGCAGTAGTGCTCACCACACTGCCAGCTGAACCTGGCTAGAGCTTTCACAGCACTGTAGATAAATGTGCAGCTAGTTACAGTGTGGTTAGGACATGATTTAAACCCATTCAGGAACAAGAAGGCAGTCTTAAATGCTGGAGGAACCACTTGTTAATCCTTTGTGCTTCTGGTACCTTTAGAGCCAGGAATGTCTACGCAAAGTTGAAGTTCTGCTGAGATTTAATCTTGCTGGGAGGAAATGTGCAAATGTTCTGGAAGGAGAACGTACCATAAATGTTTGTTTTACAGGTGGAAGACCTGATTGTAAAGTACAGGAAAAAGAAGAAGATTGTGGCTGGAATCATTGTGGAACCGATACAGTCAGAGGGTGGGGACAATCATGCTTCAGATGACTTCTTCAGAAAGCTACGAGATATTGCCAGAAAGGTAATAAAACATTTCTCTGTGCACTCCGTGGTAGCTAAACATGCACCCACACATTCTGGGTGTCCCCAGAGGCTTTGCCCTGCCCCAGGCTCTTGGAGGGCTTCACAGGCCTCCTTAGCAGCAGTCAGGGTAGTTATGTACCACATACAAGCAATGCCTGCTCTCTTCCATTTGATCCACACCTAATGGTTTCCTCAGTCCAATAAATTATCTTCTAATTTGAGAGTGATAGAGAAATTACTCTGATTCATTAGCTATGAATTTTTTGGGTGTGTTCTTTAAATGATAATGCTAGTTGGTTGAGGAGGTTCAATTTCTGAAGAAGCGGATTGTGAAAAGTATAAATTTTTAATGACATGTTTTTAATTGCAAACAAAAAAAAAGCTGAAACACAACTTAAGTCTGGCCATAGTGCTGATGTTCCAATAAAACAATGAAAAGGACAGATGTCTTGGTACTTGGAATATAAAGTTACCTATTTAGAAGCTATGACCTTCAGTAATACCTACTCCATGCTTTTTTTCATCCTCAAAACATCTGTGTGCTGAAGAGATGCTGCCAAAAGTACTTAACCATTGTTTTTAAACACAGTATTGTGATGTAGCTTGCTCTCCCTGTCACAAAGTTTGTACAAAATAGTCCTTCACATAAAAACCCCACACTGCCAGCTCACATGAGTCTCTCTTTCAGGAGACACGTCTGAAAAGGCAGCTTTTCATGCCCCCTAAACTGAACAGCTCATGCTGCTGGTATTGCCTCTGTGCAATGTCCTACTCAGACTGGTGGCAGAGGCTTCATATTTAAAACAAAGCCCCTAGAAATGACACTCTGCTTCCCTCAGGGGCTTTGAAAATGCCACCTCTGCTCCTCCCAGATGTTTTCAGGTATCCTCTAGAAATGCTCAAGACTATATAAAAACATGTACTTTGTGAGTATAGGTAGAAAACAAGTTTCTAGTGCCTTCCTGAAAAAACAGCTGGATTTTTAACTGTGAAATCTAACACACTGTGAGTGGCATTGATGGAGGGATTGAGGAGGGAAGGTTGGGGCAGTGAAGGGAGAGGAGGAAGGGGTGTTGCCTGTGAGTAGCTTGTGTTTATGTGTTCACTAAGGGAGGTGTTTCTGTTTTGGGAAGGAGGGCTCACATTCCCTGCTCCTCACATCTGTCTCTGCAGCATGGCTGTGCTTTCCTGGTGGACGAGGTGCAGACGGGAGGCGGCTGCACTGGGAAATTCTGGGCACACGAGCACTGGGGCCTGGATGACCCAGCTGATGTGGTAACATTCAGTAAGAAGATGATGACAGGAGGATTTTTCCACAAAGAGGAGTTCAGGCCAAATGCTGTAAGATTTTCAATGAAACTTGAACTCTGTGCTAGTTGGTGACCCCCTGAGGAATGACTGTGACATGCATAGAAGGGACAAGGTTTCCTTCAGCAGTGCAGGTCCAGCTGGATGGGGCTGCTGTTTTACAGAAACTTGCTGTGTGCTCACACAACAATTGTCATCACCTCTTCACTTTTATTCCAGTTGTTGTCAGTCACCAAGGTGATCAAGCTGGTGGGGGGGAGAGGAGAACTGAGTTTAACCTAATGGAACAAAGCTTCAGTACAAAATCCAGCCACAAACTCACTCCTTGTCCTGTAGGGCAACTTGGGAACTTCAGAGCCTATATGTCAGCATTAGAGATTTTGTCAGCAAGATTTCTTCTTTGCACTAATGACATTTTAGATGTAATAAATGGAAAAAAAGTAGAATTAAGGGGAAGAACATAAATCTTGATGTAAAAGCCTGTATAGATGATGGTTAGTTCCTGTCATCTATAGCTGCGTTTCAATGAGACGTCAGAGCAGCAAGGCAGAGTGCAGTAAATGAGAAGCATGAAGTAGTCACCCCGTGTTTCAGCTCAGCAGGGCAGTGGGATTTTGCTTTACAGAATAAAAAGCAGGGGGGTTGGTGAGATTAGTGCATGCCTTTTCATACACCACGTTTGCATTGCCAGTGTGATGCCTTGCTTTTCTTAATTTACAGTGATTTGCCTGTTAACATGTTCCACAACTCTTTTTCCACCCTTTCCCAAGCCCTATCGGATTTTTAACACCTGGCTTGGAGATCCATCCAAGAACCTTATGCTTGCTGAAGTCATTAAGGTTATTAAAACAGAAGACCTTCTAAACAATGCAACCCATGCTGGGAAAGCACTGCTGACTGGGCTGCTGGATTTGCAGGTAAACATCTGGAAGGATTGTAGATAAGAAGGAGAAATTTCCTGATGAGGTAGGATCTTACCTCATCCATTTTAAACACTTGGACTGAGGAACTCCAGCTGGGGTCTAGACCATTATAATAACTTCAACATGAGCCTGAATAACTGTGTCATTTGGAATTGAAGTCAACTTTCTTTTACTGACTTAAACATGCTGGGTTTATATAGCTTAATCCAGTATAAAGGGTAGTTCCCAAAATACCTTAAGGTATGAACTGCAGCTAATTAAATTACTTCGTAGAAGGTTTTGTTACCATAAGCAGCTGGTATTTAATTGTCCTAAAGTTCTTTTTCAAGGAAGATGCTTTCATATTTTTTCCTATTCTGCTGGGTTGTTGAAATAAGAAAATTGTATCTTTCCCTCCCTTGTTTAAGGGAAATTCCTGACAGCTTCTACTATGGAGCTCTACAGTCAGGCATTTAAGCATAGGCTTGTGGTGCTCACCTCCCAAAGGCATTTTGCACAGGACAATCCCAGACACAGTCTCTGCTCTCTCCACAGCTTTAAGACACAGCAGGCAGAAGAACAGAAAATACTATAATCTCATACTTTGGAGGGCCAGAATACAACTAGTTCTATCCAAAAGATTGCTCTTCCAAACGATGAGGATTGTAATTGAGAGCAGGTGATGCAGATGCTACTGGCAGGTGTCTCAGTGCAGGGTAAGAATGAGCTGGTTTCTAGCCCCAGTGCAGATGATTTATGCTCAGGTTTTCCTGGAGTCCACTGTAGATGTAAGTAAGGTGTGTTAGGCTCATTCCGAAGAATATTCTACTTGACCCAGCTGATGGGCCAGATTCATTCTCCCTCCCTGCTTTGTGTTGGGCTCTGCAGGCTGAGCAGGACGTGAGGCTGTGTGAGGCTCCACTCCAGCGGAACGAGGAGGCATCAGGGTTTCCACCTGGCAGAGCCAGGCTTGCCACCAGATGCCCTCTGTTGCAGCACCTGCCATGTGCTTGTCTCTCCTCTCTCTGCAGGCTCGTTACCCCCATCTCATCAGCAGAGTGAGAGGAAGAGGAACCTTCTGTTCGTTTGACACTCCAAATGATGCAACTAGAAACAAGTTAATTACAATAGCCAGAAACAAAGGTAAGAAACTTTGTATGTGTGGATGAGCTTCATGTGACAAACAGTAGCACAGGTAATGCTTTACATTTTCCTTTTCATATGGTGCATGTGTATTTCAGTATCAGAGGACAGCAGTGAAATGACAAAGTTGTGGTTAGACTTCTCTGGAAATAGTGTTGTCAGAGATCTGAGAGCAGTCTGTTGCATGGTGTGTGCATTTACCAGTCTCTACAGGTCTGAGGTTACTGGAAGAGATCTGTGTAGGGCACGAGTTTTTGTGACATCAATTTCATAGTCCTCTGCAGTGACCTTAGGTGCCCATGGACATGGTTTACTTCTAGAAACAGGAAAGTTAGAAGAAAGTTAATGTCACTCAGGAAAACACAGGGAGGAGAACTGTGAATTCTATAAATACGTAATTCCTATACCTAGGAATACCTAATGATGAAGTATGAGTGCCTAAAATGGGCACAGATCTAAAGTGGCATCCCTCTTTTCCCACAGAACTATTACCAGCTGCAGACAGGCCCAGGTATCAGGAGGGGAACCTTGGTATCTACACCTAACATTCTCTTTGAATTTAAGTGTGTGGGCCCTGTGTTTGCTGCTGTCTGGTTTTGCTGTTACTCCTATCTCTTGAAAGAAGCAGCCAGAGTGCATCTAAACTGTGGTGAAACCAAAATTTTAGAGTGTAAAAGACACCATTTTTTTTCTTGGAAACTAAGCCAACAGGGAGACAAGGCAAGTGGTTTGTTGTGGGTAAACCAAGGCTCTGCTTTGAGGCAGGGTAAGCTCAGCTTAGTAATATGGGTTCTCATTGCTCAGACATTTCCAAGAACTGATTTTGGGCTAAAAAGTACATTTAAAGCACTGCAGGCAGCGGTTTGCTGGCACTGAGGCATTTTAACTTTTTGTCATTAGAAATGAATTAGTTTACAAACCAAATTGTAAAGAAACCTCCTGTGTCTTGTTGTGGGACCGAGATACTTAACCAGCAGAGTACTGCAGCTCTGAAATCTCAGATGCTGCTTGATCTCTGTGCTGGATGGATTCTTTCCATTGCTGTCAGGATTAGTCCCAATACTCCAAGTGTTTATATAACAGCTCTAGGCACACACCCACACACACCCACAGTGTCATTCTAAGCTGCTGTGAAGCTTGAGGCCATCCACACCACAATGTGCTGTATCATGGTGTGGCTAGCAGGATGTGGGGAGCTTCTGCTGGCCCACCACAGTGAGGTTATCCTCATTCAGAGACCTGAATTTTTCTGGACATTTGGCAAACATGGAAATGACTTGAAGACCTATTCTGTGCTCATTTCAGGTGTTGTTCTGGGAGGCTGTGGAGACAGATCCATTCGTTTTCGTCCAACACTGATCTTCAAGGATCACCACGCACACCTCTTCCTGAACATTTTCAGTGACATCCTAGCAAACTTCAAGTAAAAAGCAGTTCCCTCGCACTGAACAGCTGATTATGAAATTAGTTTGCATTAATTCATGTCTTCTCTACTTACAAGATAAGTGTAAAGTCATAAACTGAGGTTTGTGTTCTGTCTGTAATCCTGCCCAAGGCAAGCTGCTCCATGCACACGTGCCCCAGGCAGAGCATTGGCACTGGTCACCAGCAGGTACATGCAGCTGTCCCTCACTGTGCATTCCCTAGAAAATGTGGCCTGATGCACTCCCTAGAACCTCCCTCTTCTGGCCTGGGCCATGTTAACTGCAGAGTCCTCCCTACAGCCATGTCCCTGACTCTCCACTGTCTGAACAGGACCTGGTACAGTCTGTTTCCACAGGTGACCCTGGTAGATTTGTGTCCAGAAGCAACAACAACTGTGGCCAAACACGCAGAGCCACACGCCTGCCACACAGAGAGTGCCATTCTCTAATGGCAGCTGGAATAAAATCAGTGTTTCAAGGAAAGCTCTACTTTCCACCACTGCCAAGCACAGTATTTTAAAGAATAATTTCCAGCTTTATTCCCTCGAGTACAGGCATCTGCCACACCAACTGCATCAGGGCACTGTCAGCTCTGCCCAGCCTGCACTCACTGCTTCAGGGGCACTGGTGCCCTCAGCCACACCTGCAGTGCTGCAAGTGGCACTGAAGCCCTTGTCCTTTTGTCCTCATCATGGATGAGTTTTAAAACTTTTGACTTCTCTTACAAGCAGACTTGTACAGAGAAAACTCTACCCTGAAGTATGTAATTTGACAAAGCTTAGAGAACCATGCAAAGCACATTCTTCCACTTCTGCCAGCAGTCTAGAACGATTCCAGATTATTTTACTATTTGCCCAGAACACACAATAGCCATTAATTTATCTATTACAACTTCTACACGAATACTTGAGGTATTTTGTAAAACTAAAGCAGAAGTGCTTTATCTTAGCCATTATCTGGTATCAGAGCCACTACAGTGAAGGCCTAGTCCTGACTGCACATTTATAATGCAAAGTAATTCTATTTTTGTTCTAATAGTATATTCTAAGTCATCAATACTTCAGAGATCTTCTAGAAAGCCACAGGATCAAAAAATGTGTCAACAGTTCATTAATTTGTTTCTCTTCAGAGAATTGTTTTGGACGTCTCTTTACTGTTTGCTGAAGGCTGACTTGAACTAGATCTGGTGCCTTTCTTTTTCTTGGTGAGCATCTGGATTTTGTTTACTAAGTTTAACTTTTTGTTGTGCACCAAAAACAGGGACCACAATGGACTTTACAGTTGCCCTATCAGGACCTGACCACAATTTTTAAGTACATAATAAGAGACAGAGAAGTTAAAAGATTTACATGTTTAATACAGCTACCAAAATGTGAAAAGGTTCCTTACCTGCTTTGAGAAGCGTTAATCATGGTTTTCCCATTTTGAAGTACTGGTATGGGAAACTCAAGCACAGTCACTTCTGCCAGCTTTAAACCCAGTGGGATTTCTGTAAACCTCTGCAGAAAGCAGAACTCTGGTACCAGCTGGGCAGAACCTGAGCAGGTTTTTGAACAGAGGTTGTAGAAATCTGGGGGAAGGACCGGTAAAAATTGGTGTTCAACAAAACCTCATTGTCATCGCTGTCCTCGTAAGCATATTATCAGCAAAAGGAAAGTCAAACCAAGAACTGGATTTGACAGCATTTTGGGAATTAGTTTGTTCAACATATCAGTGCAGTAGTTTTAGTGAATGTCTCTAGCAAGTCTTGTACTTTTACAGAAGCAAAGGTCCAGTAATTTGAAGTCTTACCACGTCTTCACTTTTATTATAACTACTCTAGGTGTTTTTATAATTTTTACTGACACTCAGTAACTGTATAATTGTGTACAACATGTTGATGAAATCGTTAGAGAATACATAGAAAGCACTGCAGCTGAAGCATATAAAGTTAATATTGTTTACAGCATACTGTGGACAGTGCCAAATAAATGTTTAAACAAATACTTAAGTACACTTCATGGTGTAACTAGTAACTGTACACAGATTCATAACAAATGACATCAATCGTGTAATCAATATTCTTAAATAAAATATTTATAATTGAACTTCTCCAGGGCTTTTCATTTTGCACCCAGTACATGCCTAAACTGAACAATGAGTGTGTATTAAATACATCTTGATGAATATAAACCTCCAAAAAACACAGTGTACCTGTACAGCCCACTTTATTTTGCTGCCATGGCATTTACACCAAGGAACATTTGGATTTCTTTTGATATTGCCGTGCCACACAGTATCAGCCACAATTTAAACTTGCAGAACCCCATTAGGAAAAGCTCAACATGAATAAATAGTAGTTCAGGGTTACCCTGTGGCACTTAAGTGGCAATTTTACTTACCTGCCTCTGCTGATCCACCAAGAAACAGAGGTTTCACTTCACATGAGGAAGAAATAAGGGAAAGAACACTCCAGATTATTGGTGAGGGTCAGTTTATTTGCCAGTTTCAAATGAAATAAGAGCTAGAAGAGTGGTGTGAGGAGTTACCTTGCTTCTGACAGTTCAAAAAATGCGTTACGTGTTACAGGTGGTAAGTTTGGTTCTTTCTTGGGTTTAAATTCCTCATTTCTACTGAGGTTTTGGAAAAGGAAGAATCATACCAGTACCATGAAATAAAACCACAATCCTTCACAGACACAGGTGCTGCATTTCCCATTCCAATGAAGAATGGCAATTTCTGTAAAAGGCTCCTGAAATAGTGTCCCAGCCTTTAACTTAACAGCTGAGCTGCCAGTGTCTCTTGGAGCACACACCCTTGTTTTGCCCAGTTCCACTCCCATCCTGGAGGGCCCTCCTGAGGCCAGGACACCCCCCATGCCTCCCCAGTTCCCTCAGCTGCATTAACACATAAGCATGTCTTTCTCTGACATTCAGCAGTACTCATCATATGGATGTACCAGACCAGCTTTAATTTCCAGAGCCTTCCCAGCCAACCTGAAATTGGCTAAAAGAAACGGAGTTTGCAGTGAGGATGCTCTGGCAGCTCCTGCATTTCATTTCAAGAGTTTTTTCATGTTTCAAAACAACCGAAGAGGCCAACTGAAACAAACAGTCAGGGTCAGCCCCAGTACTTTGGCCTCCTACGGCACATTACTGAATCTGACATGGAACAGACACTCCTCACACCTTTAATCCAGTGGGCTGTGCTTTACCACTGTGACTTTCTACACTGAGTGCACTTAGAGCAGGCTTTGCACAGGAAAAGGACAGAGATGTAGTTTGGTAAACTACTTAAACCTCATGGAACAATGAACATGCATCATAGAAAAACACTGGAAATGAGGTGCTGTGTCACACACGTTCTCCAAATATTTGAGTAAACTTCTGTCTGTCTACAATCTGGCCATACTTAATTGTAAAATACAAAGTATCTGTACTGTTAGACCGTTTGAACTGGAGAAGTAGCTCCTCCTTGGTATCTCCAACTTCATCCAAAGTCACCACTGTCTCTATGGGACAGTAAATGTCATTACGTCTTCCCCAAAATGTCAAGTGGGCCACTCTGACAGTTTGGCCGGTTTCACTTAAGTAGATTAAGCCAATAATTCTTCTGAAAAAGTAGCTCATACCATACAACATTACCCCAGCAAAGACGGCGATGCCAGTTGTATAGAAGAGGATATTCTGAGACACGTGGCCCTGCAGGTAGAGGTAGCAGATGGGAGGCAGCATGACCATGGAGGTGGCAGTCTGCAACAGCTTCAGTCTCGACAGGACCCTGCAGTACTTTATCCCTGGGAACCTGTAGACCAGTTTGAACTCTTCTGTCCTCCTATCCACAGCCTTCTGTTGGACCACAGCAGCAGGGGCCGAATGGGACAGACACACAGACGGCTCTCGCGGTCTCCTGATGTAATTACTGACACCATGAATCCGCTGGGTTTGTGACTGCAAACACTCCCACGAACCAAAAATCCAGGGTGGGCGAGCATCTTCCCTTCTCCATGACCTTATCCAGAGCTCCTTCTGTAGACATCTCCCAAAAGCTGGTGCCGTGCAGACTTTAGTTCTAACTGTGCAGAGCCAAGCCTGTAGGGAAAGAGTCCCACAGGTCATCATTTGAGTCCTCTTTAAAACCCAATCAGTGAGCTCAGAGTTGGTCCCCCGGGCACCTACAGACAGTAGAGCACAAGCCCCAGCTCACTGCAACCTTAAACCAGTGTTCTGACAGGAAACTGATGTTTGTGTTCCCATCCCTCCCTGCAGAGGGTGAGGGAAAACTCTGCTAACACAACTGGTATCGGTCAGCTCAGTGACCGACCCTTGCACACCCCGTGCCTGTCGCTGTCTCAGCAATACCACAGTGAAAGCTGCCTCTACCTACTGAAATCGGCGACTCGTTAAATAACCACTTAAACAGCAATTTTAGGGAAACAGAAAAAAAAAAAAGTATACTAAGCACGGCAAAGGAGAGGACAGCGCGCGCTAGGCCGAAAGAGGGAGCAGACGCTGGGAACGCGCAGAACTGAAGAGAAAAGGCAGGAAGAGAAGTTCCGCGCTGCCCCCGCCGTGCTGCAACACACGCGGGCACGCGTCTGGGCAAGGACCCGTCACCGAGCGGCCCGCGACGGGATGGGGACAGGGATGGAGAAAGGGGACGGGAAGGAGATGGGGAAAAGGGCGAAGGAGGGGAGAAGGAGGGGAACAGAGAGCGGCCCACCGCAGCAGCCGCAGCCCTCAGCGCCGCCATGCCCCCGCCGCCTCAGCGCAGCCGCGCCGCCGCCCCGCCCCGCCCCGCCTCTCCGCGAGGGGCGGCCCCGCCAGCCCGCGCGCGCCATGGCGCCGCCGCCCTCAGCGCTCTGCCTGTTCGACGTGGATGGGACCCTCACGGCCCCGCGCCAGGCGAGTGCGGGACGGGGCTGCGAGCCCGCGGGGAGCGGGGCGGGCCGCACACCGCATCCCGCCTGCGAGCCCGCGGGGACCGGCGTGTGCCGCACGCTGCATCCCGCGGGCTCCGTGGGCACCCTTGATGCGCTGCTTAGAGACCCGCGCGGTGCTGCGGGCTTGTACTGGTTGTTGCGGAATGGAGGCGCTGGCCTCTGGCAAATCTGACGGCTCTGTTTTGGACCCCAGAAAATCTCGGCGGAGATGGCGGCGTTCGTGCAGCGGCTGCGGCAGAAGGTGAAGGTGGGAGTGGTGGGCGGCTCGGACTTCGCCAAGATCCGCGAGCAGCTGGGCGAGGACGGTAAGGGCCGGGCTGATGCAATCCGCGCTCTGGGGCCCGCGGGGAACGCGTGAAGGTTACGTGGAGGTTAAACCCCGTTCATCCTCCTGTTGCCTTGCTTTTAACTCATCCTTGGTGGTGTTGTGTTGCGCTCAGGACGAGGAGCTACTTACCGGCAATTGGAAATCGCAGCCTGTTTGCACTGTACAGGTATCTCGGTATCAAATTAAGAGGTTGTTACTGAAGGTGAAATTCTGCCGTGGTGACAGAGCCTCGGGAGGGCTGTTTCACACTGCTGTGTACAGTGGAATCGTGCATGTGACATACACGTGTGGGCTGCTCAGCTGTCGAGCACATCCCTCAAGGACCTGATTTTGTTCACTGTGCGGTTATGATACAGCAGTGGATTCTTGCCTTAGTCCTTTATTTTTAATGGTCTTTACCTAATTGATGCCACTGATAGCCTCCTGCAGTCCCCAGACAAATCAGTTTGTTTGGCTTCCCAGTGGTCTCCAGTAAACCATATCATCTTGTGTTGTGCTAAGAGTCTCACAGCTCCCAGGCATCTGCTGAAGATTAGTGACATTGAGGAAACAAACCTAAAAGGGCATTATTTGGCTTGCTTTCTAGCCAGGCTGTGTGCCAGGTGTTTGCAGTGTTTGAGGTGTTTGATCATTTCTTTACATTTAATGCAAAGAGTCACTTGCAGGCAAGGAAGAGCCTCTAAGTAAAACCACAGATAAACAAATGACTTCATGTGATTTGAGGTGTGCGTTAATCTTAGTGAGAAATGGGACTAGCATTAATCTTGTGCTTCATGCTATGCTGCTGAAACTTTCATGCTTTAGGAGCCAATGTTTTGTGTATTTTAACCTATTTGACATATAAGACAATTCTGCATGAAGCATACAGGGGAAATGATGAGTTACTGTCTTTTTGCTTGTTTGCAGTGATTGAAAAATACGACTACGTGTTTCCAGAAAACGGCCTGGTAGCATATAAAGATGGGAAGTTCTTGAGCAAGCAGGTAAGTGTGAAATTTACAGTAGTGGGGAAAAAGAAATTTGCTAAGCAAGATTTTTAGTTTATTGCTACAGGGTAGTCTTCTGTAATCACCTTTCCAAAGACCAAAATTACTGCTGGTTTCATGTGTTAGTCCTGTTAATGCATCATTCATTTGGCATGTAATGTTTAACATAAGTAATGGAGAGTAAACATTGAGATCCTGGCTGAATTGGCTGCCTTGACCAGTGGTTCCAGTTTACTGCAGGAACAAGCTCCATTTCTTCATGCTTGGCTGTAGCAGACATTAAATGCAGCTTTTTGTTTAGGGCTGCTGCTTGTGGCCCCCAGTTTCCTTCTGAAGCAGGTACAAGTAGGAATCACATTAAAGGGCAGTTTGCTGTTATTAAGTGAACAAAAAGGAAAATGAGAGCCTTTAGTTAGTACCATGTGAGCATCAGCTGATGTTACTGATTGAAGGCATGTTTGTTTCTCTGTGGTATTAACCATGCCTGATTACCCAATATCTGTGTCTTCCATGTGACTTGCTTTTAGAATCTCAAATTCTGGACCCTTGGTTGAATGGTGTTTGTTTTGTTAGAGCATTCAGGGCCACCTGGGCGAGGACATCCTTCAAGATGTCATCAACTACTGCCTGAGCTACATTGCAAAGATTAAACTGCCAAAGAAGAGGTATGTGCACACAGACAGCTCAGTGTGGCCAAGTTCTCCATGCTGGGATGTAAAGCTCAGCTCAGGTGCTTAGCAAAAAAATGAGTAATTTCTGCCTAGGGAGCAACAGTGTGTGTGTGAAACAGAGCTCCATCCATGCATACAAAGACAAGTTCTCAGCTGGAGCACAGGGTTTGAAATACTGACGCGGTGTTTTTATATCAGGGGGAAGGAGATTCAGTTCTGAAGTAGGAGTGTTCCCTTGCCATGGTTGGAATTCAGCAGCACAGTGTTTTTCAGAGATGAGAAGTGCAGCTGGACCAGCTGTCCTCACCATCTGTGTGATGTGTGAGGTGCAGCTGCTCAAGACACTGAAATGCACCGTGTGAGGCAGGGCAGGACACTGCCCACATTGCTGTCAATTTTGCAGCTGCACCCCGAAACTGACAGCCTGGCCTGTCAGGCTCTGAGGTTGATGGGATGCTCCAGTCACACTTGTAAAACCAAATCATACCTTTAAAAGTTGGTGAGGATGTTGTTGAGGTTGCCAGATTCAAAGTTCAGAAGACTTCCTGGTGCCAGAGGTGTCTGCATGTTTGGGGTTTACGCATACAGTGAGACAGCTGCCTTTAGAATTAAATGGAGACTTATTATGATATTTAGTGTTTTGAGCAATTTTCTCATCTATTTTCTGTCTTGCTAATCAATTCTCTTGCAGAGGCACTTTCATTGAGTTCCGAAATGGGATGTTAAATGTGTCCCCCATTGGAAGAAGCTGCAGCCAGGAAGAACGACTTGAGTTCTATGAACTTGATAAAGTGAGTTACAACTCTTGAAAAATACCCAGCTCTCCTGGAGGAGGCAATTATGGCCAGGTTATGATTTTTAAAAAACTTTTATAATTTGTGCAATTTTTTTCATTTTAATCCTTTTTATGTGGTTTAACTAATTTCCTCATTCAGACCTCAGGCAATAAGCAATGTGGTTTTTTGTTGCAATAGCAATGATTACTTGCAGAAAGGTGGGTTTGGCTCATGTTTTTAATCCAATATCCAGAATACTGAACTGTTTCTATACATGGGGTTCCTGAAAAACCCTGTCCTAGGTAAAGCCATAATTTCTTGGTGTGCTCTTTGATGTAACCATTCAAGGCAATAAAACCATTCTTTTATTTAATATTTTTGGGATGTTTCTGGGTTATCTTTTCATTGATAAATCAACACAGCATGTATGTAACTGATGTTTTGTTTCCTTTTTTTCTTAACAACAGAAGGAGCATATAAGAGAGAAATTTGTAGCTGATCTACAAAGAGAATTTGCAGGCAAAGGCCTCACATTTTCTATAGGTAAAACTTTAAAATAATGTCATTTAAAACATCAGTTAATTTAAATTTCATTTAAGTCATACTCTCTTATGGCTGTGACATCCCATCTCATTTGTGTGACAGGTCTCTCTGGGGGTGGCTGCAGGCAAGACTGAGCATCATTTTCCTTTCAGGCTTTTATTGGGACAGTTTAATTGAAATCCATCAACAAAGAGAACTTTATTTCTTGTCATCAGTTCATTGTCCTGTAATGTCAGTTGTGTGACTGATTCTGCTCATTTTGGAGCATATTCCGTGCTTCTGGTCAGTCAGAGTTGTTCCTGTGAATCAGTTTTGATCAGAACTACTCCCTCAGTGCTGTTCCAGTTGCCCTTGGTTCTTCAGCTGTACCTGCATTGTGTGGGAGGAAAGAAAGAATCCAAGGGCAAGTGCAAGCTTAAGGAAAAAAACAATAATAAGGGGGAATTAATTTTTCATGCATTTTTTTCTTTTTTACCCTCTCCCCTAATATATCACTATATTCCTGCCTTTTATTACTTTTCAGAATTGCATAGCATGGTTGCCATTAGTGCTGAAGTGCTAAGGCAAAAGTGAAGTGCAGTGTAGCTCTCCTCTCTCCTTTATGTTGGAAATACCTTTTGGACACCTGCTTCAACTGGGAATCCTGCTCCTAGGTATTTGTGAAGGCCAAGGGCTCAGAACTGGAACAGTTCATTGTCCTGTTAGCATATGCTAAAAGGGCCGATTTCTTCCCTTTCCTACTCTGAAAGCCTTAGAAAGTCTTTTGCCTGTGATTTTATGGCTGTACATACACCAGTGGCTGTGTTCATTTGTGTCCTTTCTTTCTAAAAGAGGTTAAACATAATTCTTTTTAAAAGGTTCACTTGGAGAGCAGTGAGTATTTGGGAACATGCTCAGACTTCCATATTTGTTGAATGGATAACTAATCTTCTCTGAATCTCAGCTGTGGTAACTGATACCCTATAAGACACTTTCTGTACTTGCAGGACTTAACTCGGGGCTCTCATAACATTTCTGTGCCTTCTGCAAAGCTCCTTTTGCCTAAAATCTTACCCTTATCTTAGTTCAGGGTTTTTTTCACCTCCTCTCCCTTCAGAAATACGTTCTTAAAATGAAACAAGTCTTGGTTCCTCTCTCTCCTAGGAGGGCAGATCAGCATCGATGTGTTTCCAGATGGCTGGGATAAAAGGTACTGCTTAGGAATTGTTGCCAAGGATGGATACAAGACTATTTATTTCTTTGGAGACAAGACCATGCCAGTGAGTATATTAGCTTGTTATATTAATTTGAGAGCTGCTGTTTTTTAAACCACAAGGACTGTAGGTTCTAACCTTATAACCTTAATCCTGACAAGAGCTGAAGTCAGGATGTAACAGCTGTATGTCCATGTTTACCTGGCTGCAGCTGGGAGGTTTTCCTTCTGTTTCCTGAAGTGAACACAGGGTTTTTGACTTAACAGAGGTTTTAAAATTGAACTCCTGTAATTCTGTTAAACACCTAGGTGACATGACTCTGTGAAACTGATTATCCTGCTTGGTTAGTGTAGATCGATGATGCTTGTTGGCTGGTGTTTATTAAATATATTTATTTCCCATCTTATTTAACACTGTGCCTTTGCTCACTACTCTTGTCTGTCTCCACTCTGGGGAACTGAATATAGTCCCTGTCCCTCATCATGGGGCAGAGCTCTGCAGGGCAATTCAGAGGCTTTTAAAAACCCTGAACAGAGACCTGACAAGAGCTTGTGAGAGCACTGGCAAGCACAAGGACTTGGATGAAATTAAAGCTGTCTGAATATGGCCAAGGGACAGTGCCAAGCTAACTTTTGTAAGAAAAGGCTTAGTTTTATAAGAACTCTCAGTTATAAAACTCTTCAGTTACAAGGAATTTTATACATTTTAAAAGGTAAAGTTTTATAAGAAAAAGACAAGCTTGAAATTAAAGTTTTTTGCCCCCACATCAGCTGCAAAAGTAATTACCTGTCCCTCTGGCACAGAGTTTACAGACAGTTCATTTTAAACCCTCTAAGTGGCAGTGCAGCATTTCCAGAGTGTTGAAGTACTAAGAGCTGATGCTGAGCCTGTGAAAGCAGTGAGGCAAACAGAAATTTGGGAACAAAGCTGTGGATTTTGGGGATCTGTGCCCATACAGTGGCAGTGCTGTTGTTCACTGAGCCTCATCACTGTGGACCCTTGGAAAATGTCCATTCTTTCCCTGTTTCTCTTCATGTTTTCCTTTTTGTGACTCTATGTTAAATAAAATTAAATCCTCTTCTGCTTCCAGGGAGGGAATGACTATGAAATTTTCACAGACTCCAGAACAGAAGGCCACAGTGTCACATCCCCACAGGATACAAGAAGAATCTGTGAAGAGCTATTTTTTAAATAAAAGACTTTTAGAATTCACACTTCCAAGATGGTTAAAACAGCAAAATAACTTGAAACATCATCTTCATTCTGTATTGTTTTTTTGTATTTGGTCATGAATAGCAGGTGCTTTGCAGGTCAGTCATTACTGAAGGGAAATGTTTCAGTTGAAGACCCCTTGCTGGCTGAGGGAACACAGCAGAGCTCATTTAGCACCAGTCACATGAGTACTTTGTTTTCTTTCTGTTTGGTTGTGGGGTTGGGTTATATTTTGGGTTGGTTTTTAAGATACCTGTAAGTTTTCTTACCAATTTCTTACAATTTAGGGGGGGAATGGGAGGCATAATCTGCCTCTGATTGATTCACGGTCTCAAAATTGACCTGCAATGCTTGATCCCTAGTTTTTTATGTTGAAGCTGCTTTTTAAAAGATGCAGTTGGTTTTTTTTAAAATACTTACCTTCTGCTAGGTGAATTAACATGAATTATAAGACAGGTGGGATTGTCTTGTCTAAAACTGGAAGATGAGTAGAAGGGAAAGGTTTTATTTCTTCCTGGGGGTGGGAAGATGGAACTGAGCCAGAAGTCCCTGACCACCACCCCTGGCAACGCTGGGCCAGTTGGTGCCAAAGTTCCCTCCTCAGGGTGGATTTGGTGCCAAGGCACAATCAGGCCATGGTACCTACACTCCTTGCAGAACAAATCTAAAAAATAATTAGTAAAAGTTAATTAAAATAATTTCACATCAGCAAAATCTATTTCTGTCACTTTCTGATCATATTCTGAGATTCCTGATTAAGGAATTAAGGGTAGGTGAGATTTTTCATACTACAAAAATGACCTAAATTATGTTTCTATTAAAAATCAAATCAATGCCTGACACTTTGTGTAACTGTTAATATTACTTTTCTCATCTGACATTAGGAAAGTAATCTTGAGTTACGAATGGTTTGAGAATAAAATCTCATTTTATCATGAAAAAATACTGTTCTAATTGTCATCTTGGCAAATAAAATACTTAAAGCAGTGCTGTTGCATGGTGCCTGTCTGTACAAAGAAATGAGTGACTTGAATCTTTTCAGTTCCGAGTTCATGTGATACTTGCACAATAAAAAAGCAGAACAAGGAGGGGGAGCTGTAATGCACCTCATGCACCAAAACTGTTTTGTCTTCTAGCACACTTCTTTCCTACGGTAATTCCTGTTCTAATGGAGCAGACTTAGGACCAGAACTACCTGTGGTGTAGGAATGCTCTTTAGGACAGACAATTTAAGAGCTGCTGCTTTGTCTGTACTCGCATGTCCTGTATCTGATGCCTTGATTATTTTGCTGCAGGGCTGGTTCAGCCCCAAACACAACATTCCTGGCTGATTTGTCTTAGGAGCCACCTCTGACATGTCCTGGCCTTATTATTTCCAAATTGTCCTGGTAATTGCAGTCAGTTGGTGTGAAAACATTTTCCTCAAATAAAACTTTTAAATGTCACCACACAGGGGTGCATGTGCAGGCACCTGCATTCTCCCCTTCTTTCATGCTGATCCTCTTCAGCACCAGCTACCCCGGGAGCAGACTGAAAACACATTTAAGCACTGAAATGGTTGCATTTATTGTAAAGAAAGCAGGGAGTGGTATTCCAACAAGCTGCACAGTGATAAACCCACCACTACCAAGTCTTACGGGTCATAGAAAACAAAACCAAACCCAAACCCCACTACACCATGGTGTAACACAGGTACAGCAAAGGGAAAACAAGCCAGCACAGCAGCTCCTGGCCCCGCACCCCTGTGCTGTCCCCACATCACACCTGGGAACAGATAGCTGCTGTGAAAGGCTCAGGACATGTCCTGACAGCAAGCACCTCTTGGTGAAGCTCCAAATACACAACTGAAGCTGCACTGTTTCATACAACTAACAAGAGTTGTGCCCTTTTTTTTAGATTTTTTTTTTATTTGCAAAGTGAATAAAAATCCACTGTTAGGAACATAACAGAGAAAAATGCTTCATTTGGAAAAAAAAATATGTGGAAGGCAAATAGGAACAAAACCAATTTAGTAGCACTACAACTACATGAAGAGTTTGGGGAAGGGTGGCCCTATCGCATCCTACCAAGTTTGCCAGGGAAATAGATGCAGAATGTACTTCACCAAGACAGCTGAGCATGTTGAGTAACTCACACAGAGTTTAACAGACAGGCCCCTGGGCAGCCCACAGCTGCTGTGCAGCAGTGCAGGGGCTTGTCCTGCCTGCCCAGTGGCACACCATGGCAGTCAGCTGTATGCAGGCTAGAAGGCAACTCTTCAGCCTTGTCAGAATTCAGACACAGTCAGAAGCTATGAAGTATCCACTATTCTACACTTTTCTACCACTTACCTTGAAGCAAATTTAAATTTGGGATGGGATTTTTTTTTTTTTTTAATACTGGCCTATAAAATCTGTTGCTAATCAACCATCAAGGCACCTAAGTAAATTCACAAACAGCCCCAGCTTTACCACCACAACACAGTTTCCACACCATTTGCAGTGGTGCACCTGATGGGCACTGGAGCATAACCACCTGATGGAGATTTTCCATCCTGTGGCAACTGCTCTGTTTGTGAACTTCCTTCCATGAGGAAAACAAATCAGCAATGAACACCTCTGTCTCTCCAGCCAAGGCATTCAGGCACTGTTATCAGCAATAAAGGTTCTGCAGCCCTACGGAAGAGCAGCCCAAGGGATCACAAGGCTCACACAATGCCCAGGGCTCAGGTGTGCTTGACCATCTGCACCAGAAGAGCTCTCCTTGAAACCTCTCCCCCTTCCCCTGGGCAGTTCCTGGAATCAGTTCATAAGATAAAAGAAAACCCAAACCTCCCATCCTCCACCAAGCACATAAACTAGGTCTCTTTAAATACATTTCTTGTAAACACATTATGCTAGATTTTTTTCATTAGCATTTGAATTGCCTTTTTTTTTTTTTTTTTTTTTTTTAATCAGGCCAGCTGTAAAAAATTGTAATTTTGGCCTGCTTCTGCTTTATTGACAATGCAGTATTTCCTCACACACAATATTCTTCAGCCAGGTCCCTGCAGCCAGTTGTTGAGCAGAGCCCACGCCGGCAGCAGCTGCGTTCCCAGGGGACACTCAGGAGCTGATGATGTGCCCCGACCACGTCTCGTGCTTGGTGCCAGGGGCCAGGTGAGTGATCACCACCTCCACTGCCTGCAGCTTCTCGTTCTTGGGAGGGATGGTGCACATCTTGTAGGTGACCTCGTCGCCTGCCACGGGAACGTACTCGCCTTCAATGCTGTGGAGGGAAGCTCCAGTTAGTCAGCAATCACATAAACACTCGTTCTCCTTCGCAGCTTGCTGAAATTTTTATCGTAATTGTTATCTTAGATGTTCAAAGTACTTCAGGAATTTTATAGTCTGTCATCCATCAAAGTCTGAGGTTGATTTTGGTTGTCTTGCAGTGAAATCCTATGAAAATACTATAAACACCACCATCGTCCTAAAATAACACCAACAAAAAAAGTACAAAATAAAAACCAAAATAAAGCCCACAAAAATCCTCACTGTAATATGCCCTAAAGAATACTCAGGTGAGCCCAGGCTTGGACTGAGAACAGTGCACCAACACCTCACTTACAACAGCACTAGAGGGCAGGGCTGCCACTGACTGCCACTTACTTTGGGGATATGGTTTTTAAACTAAAGTTGATATCTTTCTGTTTGGTTTCCTCCCCGCTCCTCACTTAAGCTTTTGGAGTTTGGGGTTTTTTTCCCTTTTTCTTAAAAAGGATTGTGCCACGTAATGGCAAGATTTTACCTTTAGGTTACTCCACCATAACAGCGTTTGTGGTATGAAAAAAATAAAGGAGCCCAAGTGAGATATGGTATCAAATATATTTCAAAATTACTTGCTGTGAGAAAAGAGAGTTCTGCCATCCTGATGTGTAGTCTGCAGAAACACTCATCCAGCACTCAGGGAGATTTCCAGGAGACTCCTACCTGGCCTCCCCAGAGTGATGCCAGGGGATGCTGGAAGACCTGCGCTGTGCATTTGCCTCTGCACATGAGTCTGCGTTTGGAATCGGTGGGAGATGCCAAAAGGGCTTCACCTTCTGCTCAGAACAAGGTGCTGATGGAACAGAGAACTGCCAAGTCTAACAGCCCTCCCCACCTCCACCCCCGTGCTTGAGATCAGAGCTTTGTAATAAAAATCCCGGCACGTGCCAGTGAAGACTGGCAGGGATTCCTTCATCCTGCACTGCCCTGAGGCTCTGACAGTACAGGAGATGCTACTTCACCTTTCTTTAAATATACCTACACGAGCCCATGCTCAGCCTCCCCTGCCCTGACAGCCTAGGCTGCAGATCTTAGTGAAGGTTTTCAGTGTTTCTCAGCAGCATCTGTATTTGGGAACAGAAAAACACTAATAACAAATTCTACTGGATGCCTAATTGATGTGACTTGCTTGTGAACTCCTGTTACACTGGAGGTAAGGTTTGGGTTCCAAAAGAGAAAAAAAAGTGGTCTAGGTCAGGAGTTTGTAGTGCACCACTGAGTTTGATACTTGCCTTCTCTGAGAGCACACTGGCAGCATGCTCACCCCACCCAGGAATTTCACCCCATGTTTCTGTTAATAGCAGGGATCTCAGATTTTAGCAGTGCCCTTTATATCCACTCTCATTTTGTAACCCATCATTCTTAGGGCTTTTCTATTGCAGGAAAGGCTGCCAGGACTGATAGGAGGTAAATACACTGGCCCTTACTGCCAGTTCTAACCTCACATCAGAGTTTGTTTCTCCTCACACTTTGGCAAAACTTCTTCAGCTTCATCTCCAGCACTGCCTCTCCTCAACCCTTTCTCCTTTGAGGGCTCCTGTCTGACTCCTGCCCTGCAAGTGCTGCTCAGGGAGCTGGTGCCAGGCTGTGGCAAAGCAGCAGCAGCCCATACCCAGGGACAGGACAGGGTAACCAAGAATGTACAAGGAAAGCTAAAAATGATCCATAAATCAAAATTTCTCCCATGGGAAATTCAAAGGAAAAGTCATTGTTTGCTAACTGATTGTATCAACATGACATTGAAAATGCTCCTCTATCTAAATATGAATCTAAAACCTGCTATGAGGAGTTAAAGACATTCCCAAGGCCTGGGGCTTGAAATGCATATCCTTCAAACTGTATTTCCCTGGAAATACCTCTACTCCAGAGCTACCTGTGACTGTGGCAGCCAGACCCAGGAGGGCATGTCCTAGGCTGAACCCTTCAGAGCAGTGCCTGGGAAAATGGGAGTAAACTGAAGGCAGAAGAGATATTTACAGAAGAATCAAGATGAAGCCTCCTTCATCAGACCTGACAGCCCTTTCCAGCCCACACAGGCTGATCTGACTGACCTTTATCTACTTCCAAAGTCTCCAGGCCATCCTGTCAGCCCAGCCCTGGATCACACTGGACAGGCTCCGTTCAAGCTCCCACATCTGACCTTTGTTGTGGCTGTCCTCCCCAGTTACTGCCTCCATTTATACCCCACTTCCCACAGGTTTAAGATCCTTTCAGGTGTGAAGGGATTGCACACCCAACCCTTACTGTCCTTCCAGGAGCAGAAACTAATTTACCTTTTCTAGCGCCAAAGGAATTTGCTGCCAAAACCCAAGAAGTTTGCCCTGACTTTGAAACAGCAGTTTTCCATCAAGGATGTACTGGGTCTTGATGAGGGGACATGAGGCCCCAAGAAGAGACACAGAAAGGGGTTGAAAGTGTCAAACCGCAAATAAAAATAGGAATGGCATATAAAAAAAAGATGACATCACCTTTCCTACTTGAACCTCTTAAATCTTGAGGAACCTTGATCCTTTGTTGCCAAAAAAAATTGTTCCTACAGAGCTAAAACCACTAAAACTAAAGCAGCATCTCCCCTTAGTGTTCCAGCCACACACACTGCAGCACCCCAGGCCCCTGCAGGGAGCAGGAACACGTCACCACTGTGCAGCCACCCAACCAAACGGATGCCCTGCCCAGGAAGGGATCTCAGGTTTGCCTGAAACTCTCTTTTTTTTTTTTTTTTTTTTTTAACAAACAGGAACCTTACATGTTTTTTAAAAGCTCCTGTAAAACAGGATGAGCCACAGTTAGTAAAATAAACATTTGAAATCTGCAAAAGTAGGTAAATATGGTTAATGCAAAAGGAAAGTGGATTCGCAGTCTCCTGAAGCACCAACACACAAAAGCTTTGAGCTCCTGAAAAATGGAGATAAATTAGGTATCACTTGAATATTCAAAATCAAGTGAGGAAGAAGTACAGCTTGAGCATTAAATAAGATGGGTGTTTTGCTGGGGGATGTTTTGTTTAAAATTGAAACGTGAATAGGATAGGTGCTGGACAGGTTCTGGTAAGATGTGCGTTGCAGGTACACTGGTAACAAAGTGATTCTGGTTTTCCAAGAAATAAGACCAAGAGAATCACTACACACACACAGAGAACATGCCTAATGTACATGCTGCAGCCAGGGAGAGAAGAAGCAAAGGCCCAGCCTGCAGGACACGCTCAGCTGTCACTAAAGGCACCACATCCCTCAGCCCTTGGGAGGTGACTGTTTGGGGCACTGCCTGTGGAGCCCCTGGTCTGCCAAGGAAAAAGAAAAAAACAAGGTATTTGTTGACCCACATTTCTTATGCTGAACCATGAGGATAAATACTCATGCTCCTTCTACTGAACAGATCAGATTATCCCCAGAATCTGCAGAGCCCTTAGCATTACCCAGAAAAGTGCACTTTTCTCTGCTAGAGACCGTTTCTTGCAGGGCTGAGCATTTTGCTGACAGCATCAGATCTTTTCTCGGTTTCATTACTTATCCAAGCTGACACTACAAGTGACTGGAGCTTGTGACAAAACCTCATTCAACCCCAGCATGGCTTCATCTGATCCCTAGTTTGTTGTCTTTCCTTGCTTGTTGAGGTGACCCTTCCCCACCAAGGCCAGGCCTGTCCTTTGCACAGCTGTGGATGATAAAGGTTGTGGCCACACGAACAACTCCAATTTCATTTTCTTTTCATTTGCTTTTGGCCTTTAAACTTTTCTCCCACAGATCAGTTATTCTTTTCTCTCCTGGAGCTTTGTGATCACTGGTTATTCCTGGTACCTAACAAATATGGGATTGTTAGCTCATTGCCCCTAGAGCACATGAAAAGCAAGAGGACAAAGGTCCTGGTCTGCAGCCTGAAGAGACCTGTGAGTGAGCAGTGTCCCCTGAGCAGTGTTTGCCACCAAAACTGCTTCTGGGACAGACACAGACTTACTCCAGCACAGCTATCACTACTTGTGATGCTTGGAAGCAGAAACAAACAACATCCAGGCTGTGCAGTGCATCTGGTGGCATCAAGAAAGAGCAATATGATGGCACTTGAGAGGTGATGAGATGGTGGCACTGGAGGCAGAGCCCTACACAGAGCTGGGGGAAGATCCTCCAGCAGGAAGCAATTGCCTTAAGCACTGGGCAGGAAATTAACTGGAAAAGATCAGAGAGAGTAAACAGAGTTCTTCAACAGATTCAGCCTACAACAGACATTCTGTAAACAATGTAATTTACCTGGAAAAATTGGTAAAGGAAATTAAATGTGGGTTTTTTTGATGTCACATATTGATTAAATCATTTTAGATCTGTATTTTTTTTTTTACTTTTACCCTAAATATATATTAAATGTTGATCTAGAGGAAGGTGGAGATTTCCACTGCTATTTGAGATATTGGAGGGCACTTTCAATTCAAAACAAAGAATATCTACATACCCAGAAATCTTAAGACACTTCAAGACTTCAAATTCAAGCTAAAAATAGGAAATGCTTCCCTGATGTTAGAGTCAGAGGGAGACACAATAGAGTGAGTTTTAGATTATCCAGCAACTCCCATTTCCCCAGCTTAGCACCAGGCTGGTATGGTGGAGCATTTTATCCTGCACTATTTTTAGGAAACCGAGAAGTTATTAGGAATTTACCTAAATAAGGAATGCTCTAGTTCTTCCTTCTCACAGCTGCTATTCATACTCCAGGGCTCTAGTTAAACCTCTTGGGACAAAGAGTAAGTCATGTGGAAACATTTTGGAACAAGACTTTTCAGTGAATTCCGAGCCTTGCTGGTCACCAAGTGTTGCCATGGATGAGACCAAGGAGCACTTCCATGGCTCAGTGGCTCTGTCACCTCATGAGCTTCTTAAAGTTCATTTAACACCTCAGCATTTGTCTCAAGAAACCTGAGGGTTTTTAACAGCAAGATACAACAGAATAAGGAACCATTGTGAGTTACTAATCCCAGATGCCCTCCCATGCATTCCCTGTGCCAGCCAACAGCCCCAGCACTCACCAGCAAACCAGCAGTGACCTTACGGAGCTGGCCAAGCAGGAGCAGGGCTGCCTCTCCCCACCAGTCACACTCCTCACTGGGAACAGACAAGTGTGAGAGGCTCAGATACTGAAGAATCCCAGCAGTTCATATCCAGGGTCTCTGCTCCAGGATTGCCCTGGTCCCTGTGCTGTTGCAGAGACAACTACCCAGGAGCTGCACTTCCCTCCCAGTTCAGTGAATGCATCATCCTCTTGCCCAGTTCTCTACGGGCTCAGGGTGCTTGCAGCCCCATTCAGGGATAGTTATGACTCCATATCTACTTCCAGCAGCCAATTCAAGCCCAGGCAGCACAACACACTCCATGAGAAAGGAACAGGAGAGAGCTTTCCAAGGATGCCTTTGTGGGCTCAAAGACAAAGACACCCGTTCCTGCAAACACCCAGCCTGGATTCTGTCACAATCCAACCGACTGTGTGCTTCTGGACACCAAAGCCCAGGGCAGCTACCTTCTGTGCTCACTGAGCACAAAGAACCTCCATCCTCGAGCAGCCACTGCCTGCAGTGCCCACTGCCGGGCTGGTAGAGTGCCAGCCTTGGCTCTGACCTATTACAGTTTGTATCATTGAGGCAAAGATTCTGGGAAGGCTTAGCTGCAATAATGACCACAGCAACCTGGCACTCCTGCATGCACCTCTGCAATGTGAGTTTTCTGAGCCGACTGGGGGGTGGAGAACCCTTAGGAAAAAGATTATCCATGTTCTATTAATTTCCAAACATCTCTCAAGAAAGATCTGGAATTCTGCTGCCTCTCCTTCCTGCCCTAGATAACCTACTTATTTCAGACACTTCAACAGATGCAGCAAAGCATCAGAAAGGGAGCACATCAGGAAGGAAGTGAGCTGTCCAAAGCAGGTAAGTCATCCAGTATTTTGAAGGCCAGCAGAAAGCTGAGATTTGGCCTCCCAGCACACCCAGAGCAGTTGGTTGCAGTCAGCAGTAGTTATTTTTCTGGTAGTTCACAGAAAAGCCAGAGAGGCCGGAGAAGTTCATTCTCTCAGCTCAGATTCAGCTCTCAGATCATTTAGAATTATCAGGTAATTTCCAACCAGTATTGTTTCACTCCATCAGGGGAACAGCACCACAGAGAAGCCAGGAGATGTAGCATTAATGCTTTGCATCAAACAGTGATCTGGCAGAAAATCAGAGGAAAGAAATGACCATGAAAAGATGATCTCTCCATAGACACAAATAGCTCAGAGCCAGCTCCTCACTGCAGCAGGGACAGAGTTGGGTTCTCCCTGCAGGAAGATGCAGCTGGCAGAACATGTCCAGCACAGCCAGCAGCTGAAATGCAGCAGCAGAATGGGACCAGCCCCACCTGGGAGCCCAGCAAGAGCCCTCAGCCCTCAGCTATTCAGCAGTGCTGAGCTACAGACACAGGAGGCATAACCTGATATCACACCACAGTGCACAAGCAAACCACAGCAAGCTCGGGATCTCCCCAGGGACCATGGGGTGCTGTGTGTCAGTGTCCCTGGGGGAAGCACAGCATCAATTCTCCAGAGCCATCAGCACGCACAGGGTCAGGAATCCAGCCTGAAGGACAGCCTGAAGGCCTCTCTGCAATGCAGCATTTTCCCCTTCAGAGCCAAGTGCTGGCAAACTGCAGAAAACCCACAAGCACTTCACGTTTTTTCTCTTTCATTAAATATGCTGTTTTTGCAAAATAAAATCCTTTAAAAAAACAGGAGTGTGGTCGTTCATCCGTCACTGCTCTCTGGTGAGCCACCTCCTTGCCTTGCCCTTGCAGGTACACAGGCTTCAGGCCAAATCCCAGATAAATGCAAAAGCCTGGAGCACAAACCAGTCTCCATCAGGTGCCCACTCCCAAAGGCAGTGGGGAGCAGAAGAGTGGGTGCAGTGCTCTAATGCACAACATTTGATCTGTTCTCCACCCCACCTCCCCCATCCCCTCAGCAGCCCAGTTGGGAAGGGAAGCTGATGTGAACCTGCCTGTACAGGCAGCACCTGGCAGGGGACATCCACAGCCAGCACTGCAGGGAGTCCCTGTCTGCTCTCTGGGAACATCCACAGCTATGGGTGGAACAGCAAGAGAGTGAGAGGGAGGCCACCAAAGCCACTGCATGTCAGTGACAACCACAGCAGGGAGTATCAGTGAGAGCTGACGGACTCCCAGGATGGAACACGAGCCAAGGAGGTGACACACAGGAGGATAAAGCTCTCACACTGGTGCTGTAACACCACCATCAGTTTGGTGACAGTGGAGCACCTTACAGGCTGGTGGAAATGGAAGCATTAACAGCACATGCTGCTATCAAAAACATAATTATGGGCTTTTTAAAAATTTCTCTCCAGGCAAATGAATTTGCCTTTGCTCCCTGCTTTCCAGAGGTGTTATCTGGAATTACTATCTCAGCAACTCCTCTGCCTCCATGCTTGCCAGCTTGGGTTTTATATTCACTACAGCAAGCACATTTTGTGGTTGTTCTAGAGAGGGATGAAGTATGAATCTGAGAAAAACAAAACCTCATCACACCCAAAGAGCCATGACATTTTCCTAGCACAACTATTTATACCAACTTGAGAACTGTCTCCAGCGAGCACAAGGAAGCAGGACTCACTTGTACCCAATCAGTTAGAAAGGAGAAGTGGCTCCACACAAGTGTTATCAAACACCAAAACAAATCATCTCTGCAGCCTTCTGAGCCACCCATTAAAACAAAGCCAGGCAGAACAAAGCACCTTTCCAAACCCACATTTCAAAGGGATGTGTGATGTGTTGCTTACACTGATGGCACGAAACTGGGGGCAGTGGCTGGTACAGCTGATGGCTCTGCTGCCGTTCAGCCAGACCCTCACGGGCTGGAGAACTGAGTGGAGAGCAGCCTCATGAGGTTCAGCAAGGGCAAGTGTGGGGTCCTGCACCTGGGGAAGGATAACCCCAAGCACTAGAACAGGCTGGGGCTGACCCACTGGAGAGCAGCTCTGCAGAGAAGGACCTCAGGGTACTGGTGGGTGACCATGAGCCAGCAGTGTGCCCTGGGATGCATCAGGAAGAGCATGGCCAGCAGTTCAGGGAGGTGACCCTGCCCTCTGCTCAGTCCTAGTGAGGCACATCTGCAGTGCTGTGTCCAGTTCTGGGCTCCTCAGGACATGAACAACAAGGAGCTACCAGAGATGATGAGGGATCTGGAGCATTTCTTATGAAGAGAAACTGCAGGAGCTGGGCCTGTTTAGTCTGGAGAAGAGAAGACTGAGAGGGCATCTCATTATATGTATTTAATTATCCCAAAGGCAGATGCCAACAGGAAGATGCCAGACTTTTCTCAGTGGTGCCCAGCAACAGGATGAGCAATGGCCATAAACTAAAACACAAGAAGTTTCACCTCATCATGAGGAAGAAATTCTTTTGTTGAAAGTGACTGGAACAGGCTGCCTGGTGAACTCTCCCTCTCTGAAGACATTCCAAATGCACCTGGATGTGTTCCTATGTAACCTGCTCTACGTGACCCTGCCTTGGCAGGGGAGTTGGACTGGATGATCTCCAGAGGCTCCTTCCAACCCTAACAATTCTGTGATCCCATATTTCTACCCACATCTCAAGTCCAACACAATAAAGCAGCTTTGTTGCAAGTTCCACTCAAAACATGGCCACATTCATGCATAGATACACAGAAAATTTTGCAGACACCAAGTGAAGCTTTTGAATGTCACACACATTTGGCTTTATTTTTGGGCTAATGCTCACTTATAGAAAGGAAATGCCATCCTAAGTGTTATTATCTTACAAAAAATACAGAAACTTACAGGAAACAGACATCCCATCTTATGGAAGAGATTTTCACTAAAGTGTAACCTCACAGCTCCTAAATGCTTAGGGAAGAAAACAATTTAATTCCTAAAATTAAATGTTTATGTTGAAAATCATACTAATCTGCAAGATAGGCAGCTGGTCCCAATGCCTAAAACCTTCGCTAATCATCACAGCTTAGTGATGAACACAGAGGAACAGTCTATCTTGGTGAATCCAAACTGGCATAACCATTTTATCCAAGTTCCTGAAATCCCAGCTTTTGGGGAGAACTGATCGGGAGAAACAATCCACTTTGGTTTCACAAGTGGATGCCTATACCACACGGAGACAGTGAACAGACTAACACCTCTCTCACATTCAGATTTAACTGAATAAATAGGTAGAAAAGAATCATTTGATAAACATGAGGAGGATCTCAAAACTCACACTGTGCAAACCAGAGTCACTGGAGTCCCCTGAGCCACAGGCCTGATTACAGAATGCTGCCACAAAAAGCAATTCCCGTTAATAAAGAGCAATCTATCAAATTCACTGTGAAATAAACTGAAATGAAAGGCATTACTAATTTGTCCTCCACGTGTTGCCTTGCATCAGAATTGACAGTGATACCATCACCCTCCAGCACTAAAAGCTGTTTCCAACAACTCAAATATACTCCCAGTAATTAAAGAACATAATGTGCTGAAACCTTCAGTACTTCAATAATAGCACTTTTCACTAACAGGTTGAGGCAGAAAGATCAGCTATTTTTGAACTGAAGCTCTGAGACTGTACCTACACATGAAACATTTAAAACAGTGGCCCATTCCTGGTACAATAGAAAAAATGCTACTGACTTCAAGAGAGCAGAATTGACATAGAGAAGCTGTGAAAACACAAAACACTTTAGTCCTACAAAATCTATATGAACTAACCTTGCTAAGATGTTTCTGAAAGAGCACGGAAAAGAGTCCTTGAACACACAAACAATTTCTTCTTAAAGGAGAAAGGCATCATTTGCCTGCTGTGGAGATGGGAGAAGTGAAGGTCCATCTTGAAAACCAAGTCAGTTAAACACCAGAAAGGACTGAGCCAGGTCTGTTCATGGTGGGAAGAGATCACCCAGGGAGGCAGTGGATCCTCAGCACGGGAATTGCCAACCATGGGCTGGGCACAGCATCTGCCAGAAAGGCACAGGAGCCTCCCAGCAGTGGAAGTGGTAGAGGAGGTCCTCTCCAACCTACTCCTGCTGCACTGCAGGGATACCAGAGCGAACTGCAGCACAGCACATGGAGAGTGCTCCTGGTGTGAGCTTTGGGTTGAAATGACGTGGCTGAAAACAAAGAGAGCCAGCCTGGTCCAGTGGGTGGGCACTGGGTTGTGAGGTGGGAAGCTGGGGCTGTGTCTGAGGGCTGTGTCTGAGGGGCCAGAGCCCATCACCCCTGCCCACAGAGCAGCTCTGCCCCTCTCAGCCCTCACCTGCTCCAGCTGCTCCCGACAGGGGTGGTGCGAGGGCACGGCTGGGTGAGGGCGGTGGAGCAGAGAACCTCCTGCGTCAGCAAAGCAAACACACTGAAAACACTTCGAGAAGTGTGGCTGCCCATAAACTTTTACAACCTTGGTGACTCGTTCAGTGGTGCTTTAGGATGGAGGGAGTGGGTGGGAAGGAGGGGAGGGCAGCACAGCACATTCAGGGCACGGTTACTCAAATATAACTCATTGGTGGCTCCCAGTCAAAGCAGTCTGAGAGCAGAGGGGATCAATACGCCAACAGCACAGCCCACGAGGGGGGACTCCTGTCAGAGGGGCCTCACAGAGAGCACCAAAAATCACAGCAGACAACATTATTTTGATAGTGTCACTTGGGGCTTCAACATAGGAGACATATGGGAGTCTTAAACAGGGAAACAGAAAAAACATCACTGGAGTTTCTACTGATTGGAGGGGAACTGAGGGCAGGAACACCTTGTGCACTCAGAATCCAGTTCTGGGTTTGGGCCAAGACAGAAATATGTGTTGGGCCATAGGATAGGAACCTGAGAGAGCAGTTCACATTTTGTACAGACAAACAAAACAGCAACCCCAATCAAAAAGTAATCTCCAGGGTTTTAAAAGGATTCATTTCACATAACTGAAGAAAATTTTACTGAACTAATTGGAGGAGAAAATGTACAGGGAAAAAAACAGGACCGAAAATAGACAGTTCTTTAAAAGGAATTCATTACAGGGCTGGAAATTCATGTTTCTGTGCGAAGGCTGTTGTAACTAAACCCCTGCTGATCAGTAACTGTATAGGTCAGACTAGATGCTCACAGTTAAATTTTTTTAATTGTGACATAGGAAATGCTATTTTTAAGTTATTCAGGAAATGAGGAGAAATTTGCATTAGACAAAAGAGAAAGGAGCTATTAAATGACACTTCCTTGGGTTGAACACAAGTCAGACCACTGAGCCTCTTTGCACCCATGAGCCCTACAAAACTTTGGTTTGTCAAGGCCCATCGTGCAGTAACATTCCAGAAACCTGGAGGAAAGCCAAGTTCTCCTTCTCCAAGGACACATGCTACTCACACAACCAGGAAAGACAGCTGGGGCAACGTGGGTAGGTTTGGTAAGGCTTTTGTTGACTTACCACTGCATAACCACTCTGAACAACAAATAAGGATTATACAGCTTCAATACTGTGAACAATAGGTAAAATAAAACTGGTGATAGATCTGGAAGAGTTTACTGGAGAATAAACACTGAGCAGTCTTAACATACACACCCAACACTGGTAAACATCTCAAACCACAAACAAATATAAGAATTGCCCATTAAACCTTGCAGATTAGCCAAGCCATAAACACCAAGGACAGTGCAGGCAGGGGCTGTGCTCGGGGTTCCTGGGCAGGCAGGGCCTGTCCCAGTGGGATGTGCTGCTCTGCAACCCAACCAGAAGTTCAGGAACCAGGAATGCAAACACAGCTGTCAGGAATGCCAGGGTGTATCTGGGACTGCAGCAAACCTTGGCACTGCAGAGGATGCTGAGGTCAGAGAAGGTAAGAAACTCTGCAAAGACTGGGGATAAAGGGCTAATGTGATTATGGGATGTACAGAAAGAGAAACAGAGCAGGACTCTGGAGGAGATTTTATCTCCTTACACTGAACATATGTGTACAGTGCATAGTCTTAAAATTATACTTAAATTCTTCAGTCTCTTTTCTAAGTATGCTGCAAAGACTGGTTTAGGCTGGAGAAAAATTCTCAGCAAGGGACTTAAAAAGTTTTATCTGCTTAGTTTATCAAAAGGTAAATTCAGAAGGGGTGGTTCTCAGTGTGTTCAGGACAAAAAAGGCTGAGGTACTAATGAAGCCTTTAACAGAGAAAGCTTTAACTATAAACTGCTCACAACCTAAGCTAGATGAATTCAAGGAAGTAATAAAGTGTAACTTTTCTCAACAGTAAAGGCAATTAACCTTTAGTTTAATAATGGTACATGCAGTGCAAAGTAAAAGTAATGAATTTTCAGTGTTAGAAATCTTTATGTTACAACTAGACACTGCATGGAATATTTGCTTCAGGTAAATGCGAGTTTCTAGGTCTGGGCAAAACTGTGTAGCTTATTCTAAGAGATTTAAGGATCATCTTCTAGTTTTTAACTCAACAGATTTATAATAATACAGGAAAAGAACAGCATAATCTATTGCTGCCAGTAACATCTGCATAACCCCTCTTTGCTGGGGTAAGGGTGACAGAGTAAACCAATCTCATGTCTGACACATCAAAAGTGTTTGGTAATGAAGGCAAACCAGAGCTCCAGCCCTCCTTGGCCACCCACACAACTCACTCCGAGATGTGCACGAAGATGTCGGGCCCTCCGTCCGCAGGGGTGATGAATCCGTGGCCTTTGGAGCGGCAGAAGCACTTGCAGACCCCTTTGTAGATGGGTCCCTCCGAGGCTCTCACCGTGCTGTGGGAGGAAGCACAGAGAGCAGGTCAGTGCTGGGTGCACTCCTGGTGTCACCAGAGCACACAGAGCAAGAGGGCACCGTGGGCCAGTGCTCCCTCCCAGTGAGCACACTGCTCTACAGCAGCTGCTCAGCACTCCCTGTCACACACTGCACGGGTTTTTCCTGGGGCCTTTTGGAGGGACACAGAGATGAAGAAGACGTTTGCTAGCACTATAATGCATCAATTGCCATCTTGAATTCAACTGCTCCATCACTGCACCAAATTTTCCCCCAGACACCATACTGAATGTAAGAATCTTCTACCCGTGATGAGGTTGGGAGTACCAGTGTGCATCTAAGCATTGTGCTTTCACAGGAAGTGTGAAGCCCAACTGCAGTGCATAACAACAAGACTCATGTCTGAACTCCTCCTCCACTGCCATGGGACCTGTATTTTAAAATGAGACACATTTGCAGAACCACCTTTAGGGAGACTTACTGCCACCAAGAAAAACAATTTGCATGAAAACTGTGTGGTTAAATCCTTTTCTCCATCAAATACACTGAGTGCAACCTCCAGGGATCCAAATTCACTCAAACACTTCCATGAATTAAAACCAACTGGTTTAGACACATTATGGGGTTTACTCTGAACAGTTACTAGATCAGGAACTTCTTCCTGCCATGGGTATCCAGTAGGTTGCTTCCACATTAGAAGAGGATTTTGGTGCAATTCTTCAAACACAATGACTGTGCTGCCACTTGCTTACATGCATCATGGCAACTTGGACACCACTGTCCCAAATGTTTAAATTTTACTGAAGTCTAAATAAATTGTTTTTTAAAAAATGGTAACAGCTTTGTTCCTTAAAACAAGCTACCAATAAAGAAGTGCAGTTGAAAGTCCTAAAGAAAGAAGTCTCCATTAAATCACTTCATTTCCAGCTCTATAAAGCTGTCAACACACCTGACCCCACAAGTGCTTGTTACACAGAAAAGCACTCACTGTCCTAAACAAGCCATTAAGGTTCAATTGCATCTTTCAAAGAGATAAGGCACTGTGGGGGATGAGGCGCCCCACTTCCAGTGAACCAAAATCAAATAATCCCACTGAATAATAAACCACTGCCTGTCACATTGATCTCTTTATACAAATGCTCACCTAGAGCTCCTCTTGTTTAAAGAGGACAAATACACACAAAAATTCAGAGCTATTTTGGTTTTCAGGGCAAACAAATACAGCAAGATTCCTACACTGATTAATGATTAAAGAACTGTGGAAGCCAAATAACAGATTCTTTATTTTTGTAAGAACCAGACTAAGATTAACAGCTGAGAAGATTTACAAAGAGTTCATTATTAACACAGCACTGAAGCAAGCTAGCTTGGACTTGCTTTTCAAGGGCAACCCCAATTATTAAGTCAATTATGTTCCTTTTAGCAATCTACTTCCATCAGGAAGTTCAGGGCATTTGAAGGCTTTTGGAACTGACAATATATAAACTTCTCTTCTGCTGCTCTTCTTTTTTTGCCTCATTTTGAATTCAGAAGTAGTAATATGAAGCATCAGTGAGACTGTTATTATTTAAATCCACATGGATAACTCTGGAAGAAAAGAGCTGGATAACATTGCAAAAAGTAAAAGGGAAAAAGCACAGCAACCAGAGTAAGTGGCCCAGAACAGGCTGGCTGCAGGGCTGAGATCTCACTGCCGCAGCATTCATTCAGCACTGCCAGACTTCCTCATACAGAAATAAAAGCCTGGGGCAGAAGCTTCATATCATACCCTGATTCAAAGGCTCTGAGATGAACAAAGAAGCCCATATGGCCTTCTGCAGGTCAGCCCCTCACTGGGAGGCCCCTCACAGGCACTGAGAATTCTTTGCAATGGCCAAACCTTGCCACACCATTCTCTGCTGCTGCACTGGGGAGGAGCCCCCTTTGGACAGGGCTCCCAGGAGCCTGCACAGCACCACAGGGCCTCAGGAAAGCTCAGGGAAAGCCAGCTCTGCTGGAGGATCACTACCTCAAACAACTACAAACAGCAACAAATATTATCTCATTTCATGAAAAACCTTAGAGAAAGAGATCAGGGTTCACACCCTGATAACCAACACGTTCTTTTACAGGTCTATTTGAGCAATTTTAAGATGGAGATATGAAAGCTGAATAAGAAAAGGAAACAAGGAAACACTTTCCTCAGAAAAGTGATGGAGTATCTCTAAAACAACCTCATTGATATTAGCACAGGTGTCAGGAGCAGCAAACCTAAAACTTCCAGTGAGGTTTGGTCCAGAGCTTCAGGGACAGTGAGAAGAGAGACCATGCAAAAAAAATCTGGATCTGAGAAGGAAACACCAACAGGAGCTGCTCCTGAAAGCCACGAATCAATGTCTGAAGTGAAGCAAAACTTCAGACAAGGATCTCTGTTTTGAAAAATCTTGGTGTATTTTGCCCTTCCTGTAAAAGCCTGGTCTTAAAGAGTCAAGAGACTTTTAACATCCTTCACTAACAGAGAGCATTGAAAAACTATGGGATATTTGGACTAAAAGCCTAAAGGCATCAGAATTTGTCAGAGAGGAGCAACACACCAAAGCACCTTCAGACACAAGCACCCCTCCACCCCACAGCTCCCTTCGCCTGTGCAGGGGGCTCCTCGCTGCTGGCCGTGTCCGTGGCAGGCAGGATTCCCAGTACTCACGCAGAAAACGTCCTGGTGCGGCGGGTGGGCAGCGGGCTGGGGATGAGGTACCCCCTCATGGGGGACGGGGAGCGCTCCCTGGGCCGGCGGCTCTCGGGCAGATGGAGGGAGCTGGGCGAGGGGGGAGAGGCGGGGGACTGCTGTGAGGAGGATGAAGTGGGCTCAGAAGACATTCCTGAGGCCTGAGAAGAGCCTAGAGGAAAGAAGAGATCTGATTTAGTCCAAAATGGGAATTGTCATAAAAGTCACAAATTCTTGCAATGCTGATTTTGTAAGAACATGACTCACTTCCTGTGGATGTACACACGACACAGTCGCACCAAACGCTCCTGCTCTGTATCAGTGAGTTCATGTTTTGTAAAGTTTATTTATTTTTAAATGTCACAGCTTTTGTCAGCTGTACCAGGACGCTCCACTGCAAACAGATTACTCCACAACTAACGCATTTGCTCACTCCTGCCTCAGTCACAGGCTCTTGAGGCACAGCTGAGCCCCAACTCTTGGTCTTGGTGCACCCCACACACCTCCCTGACTGATGGGCTTTGACCACAGGCAGCACAGAGGAGCTCCTGCACCCGCACATAAACACACATTACAAGAAAGAAGCCCTTGAAGAAGAAATGCTGAGATAAAGCTTTACCTCCACTGCTGCAGGTGGGTTTTGCAGTGTGATCGCTACGATAACTCCACTGCTGCTGCTGCTCACTTATTAACACAGCTCTGCCAGCTCATAACACCTTCAGCCTGACTGTGAGAAGAAAATCGTAAGAGTGCTCCTTAATTCCCTTCGGACTGAGCCAGCCAGACAGCTGATTTGCTCTGCCTGGGACAGGAACACAGGCACAGCTGGGAGGCAGTGGCTGGCCCTGAGGGGGTGACCCCTCCTGCCTGGAGAGATCTGGCAGACCCAGCAATCCCTTTCGGGAGGTCTGAGTCTGCCACAGTTTCCCAGCAGCTAGGAAGCCAACAGTCCACATCTTCATTCAGACCCCCAGCAGCCTTAGGTTCGCTCTTGTTCAGGTCCTACAGCAGAGGAGGGAGAAGATCCCTTTCTCAGCACACCAGCACACATCATATGACACAACAAGAAGAACTCCCAGAATCCATGCAAAGAGAAGGATCAGAAACAGCAGCTCTTCTACACAGACAAATGCAAGGCTTACTGGTGCAGCAGTGGCAGAAATAAGATGAAATAATCAGCACTGCTCTGATATTACTGTGTAAGTCCCCATCCACACTGGAAGGGGAAGATGATGTACCAAAATAACCAATAACCCACTACAGTCTTACTTAAGAAGACTAAAAATATCTGGTTATCTGGATGAGTTAGCAAAAAATGTGGCTATCTGAGTCAAGAAAATTATCATGAAGGCAAGAAAAGCTGCCTTTAAGACCAATAGTTTAATTGAACTGAAATCTCTCACATCCATTATGCACCCTCCTCTTGACACCCACAGTCCCTAACCCATGAATTATGGAATGGATCCTTCACATGACATTTAAGAGATGCAGCCTCCTTGTCAATGACAAATCCATATTATTTCTTCCTGAAAATAAAGACTAAAATTAAAAAGGCTTCTTAAGAATGAAGTCACCAGGGAACAAAGCTTTTGTCTTTAATTGCTCAGGGTGCTGAGAAGATAGAAGTGAATAGTCATGTTCCCTCCTCTACCAGCTCGAGCTTTCCTCACTGTTCTCAAGAGCAACTCAGCTGAGAACAAAACCCCAGCCTTAGGGATGGCATTTCAAATATGGATGGCATCTGTCACCCATGAGCTAATGCCCTGCCCAGTGTCACAGCACAGAGTTCAGCTCAGACCAAGACGATAACACCAAAGGGTCGGGATTTTCCGGACTTCCTCCTCCTCAAAATAGACCTGCTGTGCTGACTGGTACAGAGGAAGTCTCAATTTTCTAAAGACCTGTCCTTTGGACACCTTGCTTTCAAGGAAAGTGTTTGACATGGCAGGAGCATAGCCCTAGTAAGTCACAGGAAAAATAAGAGCAAACAATTAAAACAAATTCTGATAACTCAGCACACATGGGCTGGCCTCTTCACAAGAGAAAATGCAGCTTTCAGAATCACACACTTTCTCTCCTCATCTAAACAGAAACCAGCTTGTCAGGTGACAAGCAAAATGCAGAGTATTCACCCATCTACTGCAATATAACCACAAAGTACTACCTGTGCCCTTCCTCAAACAAGGCTAGAGAGGCAGGAGAATTTTCCCTTTCTTTAAAACACAGACAAACCACAAAAACATTTACAAATAAAAAAGACTAAATGGAGTTAGAAGTGTGCTACCATATGTTATTGCTCCCATTTATATTATTTTGGTGCCCTCTGCTCTGTAAACATAAAATAAAACAGTGATGTAGAACATTCAGTACCGTTTCACTGTACAAATAGCCTTTTTGTTCTCTGCCCACGGCCAAGGTAGAAGAATAGCCTCGACTCTTATCATTTCTATTACATGAGCCCGACATCGTGCTCAGAGCTGGGTGAGAGCTGACCCAAACACAGAGCTGGGTGAGAGCTGACCCAAACACACACAGCTGGAGGCAGCCAGCGGCAGCAACGCCCGACCTGACCCTGCCACAGCCCGCGGGGCAGCGCAGCACGGGGGGATGCAGCAAGGGGCAGCCTGTGCCCACGCTGCAGCTCAGTCTGTATGGGCAGTGTGCTGCATCTCTGCACAGGAGCGTGCACTGGCACATCCCTCTGCCTCTCGGGCTTCTCTGAAAATTGTAAAAACCAGGCACCGTGAGAAGGATTGGAGACTGAACGGCCAAGTTTTACCGTGTGCGTACAGCGGGATGTCAGCAGCTTCCTCCTCCCGCGACCCTCAGCAGAAGATCACTTCATCTGGACCTTTACAGAGACAAAGGTGCAGCTTGGCTATTTCAGTTCGTGCTGGTGTGGCCACTCCTTGACGTTGTTCATACAGGGATGAACTCATTTCCCTTGGCAGCCCTCCTGCAGGAGCAGAGACACTCTCCCCACTTGCAGGCGCAGCGGGAGGCACTCAGAGGCCGGGCAGTGTTGACACAGGAAGCCTACAGCAAAAACTCAAAACAAAACAAAACCCACGCCCCAGCCCTCCTAGCCTCCTCCTCACTAATGCTTTGCCTTCCTAAGGCAGCTACCAGCAGTCTTCAGAGATGTTTTCCAGATGTTATCCTGCGTTCTGAACTGACTCCCTGTAAATCAACAATGGCCCCTGGGACTCAGACAGCTGCCTACCAGCCCTTCCTCAGAGCCCACAAATTCCCTCCTCTCTTTTTGACTCTGTGACTAGTTGAACAAACCAACTTTCCTACCTCTCTCAGAAGCCCACCACTTCCCAACCCACTTCCATTAGGTTTTCCCCTGTCCCTCCAGCCCAGCCACCACTCCCCACTTGGCCATGGCAGGGACAGCATCCCAGGAACCCCAGACAGCACCTCCGGTGCACCCACCCTGAGCTCCCAGGAACATCCATCCATCCATCCATCCATCCATCCCCCTGTGCCTCATGAGGGCAGCCAGCCCTGCAGAAAGCCCAGCAGTGTGAGATCCCAGGGGCAGAGACCAGGGGCAGCACAGACAGTATCTCTCTCCTGCTTGAGCCAGCAAAGCATTTGCCTGTGGGTGTTTACAGAATGAATGTAACATGACGTAAGGTCATGTTTTCAGGCTCTTTAGGAAACTCCAGCCACGTGCCACACTACCCTTAAATCTGCCATATTTCAACATGAACCACTTCTCTTTCTCCGATGTGATTTTTAAAATATTTATATGTAGGAATGCACCGAACTAAAATATAAATGAAATAAATTACAGTAGCATCATGGAAACAATAGACTAATTTAACATTTCAAAGCAAAAATATCTTATTTTTCTACCATATCTTTTTTAGAAAAATTGGCCAATATGTGCAGAAAGAGACCCCAAAATGTCATCTGTAACAGGTGACCTACAAAGCACCTGTAACAAGTGAACTACAAAGAGCACAACACATGCAGGAGAAATTTCTAAAAGTCTCCATGAAAAAATAACTAAAAAAAAGCTATTGAAGTAATAAGGTTTGGGGTATATAAATGCCATCATAATTCCTCCATATATCTATATATCCTATTTGTCTTAGAGTCTACCCCATACCTCTAGAAATACCCTAAAAATAGCAGGTTTGGGGAAGTTATCCATTCTGACCAGCACAACAGTATCACAGAAACCTTGTCTGTCTCACTTTTAATTAATGTAAATGCCTGGAAATAGTCCAAATGGATAGGGCAGGGTGACAGACCCCATGAAATCTCTCCATCTATGAATGGTTTCTTTTTCATGTGGCAGACTGCAACACCTCCAGTGAACGGGCACAGAGCTCATCCCCAGGGAATGCTGCCCTGCACCCGTCAGTGCTCCAGCACAGAGAAAATTCTCTTTCTGGCCTCCTTACTCTGGAAATGACCCTGTCTGGAGGAGCTGCTTTCAGATGGTACCACGATGGTCCATGAACAGGACAGCACTGGCTACGCTTGCCTGGAAAATGAGTTTTTTTCTCAAAGATAGAACAAAGTTCCCCAAGAGGAGCTGCTTTCCAATGCAGATTCTGCAAGTTCTCTTTCATTTCAGTCTCTAAAAGGAATCTGAAAAAGATGTCTAAAAGACATCTGAAAATCTGATTATTTTCTGGGCTTTTCCTGGATTTAAAAACAAGACCAGAAACTCTTCTTATTTTTTAAATTTTCACTTTCAAGTGTCCTGGTTTCCAAATTTATTCTGCGCAGCTGCATTTCTTTCCTTCTCTAAGGAAGCCACACAGATAAACCCCTCAGTTTCACCTGCTTTTCTGCTGAGACCTAGAAAACCTCCTCAGCAAGAAAAACCACAGCCCCTTGTGCCCATCTACTGAGAGAGTGAAGGCACCAGGACTCCCTGCTCCCTGCCCTGATGAAGGTGAAGCACTGAGGGTGTCCTACAGCAGCTCCCAGCTCCCTCTCCCAGGTACCTGAGCACTACTCACAGCACTGCTCCTACCTGCAGCTCTTCCAAAGCCCTTTTGGGCACTAGGACCCCAGTGCACACAAGGATCCCAGCACTGTGAGCAGCCCAGCACTGCCCCTGCACCATGGAGTAAAGCACTTACAAAACACAAACAGTTACGAAACAGCGGCTTCCGAGAGCTTCCCCGTCCAGCTTAGTTTGCATGAGTAACTTTCCACAATTAATACTGGTATTTCAATTAGCACTGAAACTCAGAGGAGTTGCAACATGCATGTGACATGTCACAGAGGATTACGGTATAAACATGACGCCCTTGAAGGCTGCAGAGGAGTGCCCACACACTGGAGTGGTTTGGCAGTTTATGGAGACCAGGACATTGCCCAACCATGTTCAGTAAAAGCCTAATTATAAGGTAAACAAAATACAACAAGGAAAATTCCTATAGCTTGCCTGTGCATACAAATTAATTTGGATTAAAGCAGAGTTTCGTTTATAAACAGCAGCAGCTATTTCCAAGCGATCTCAGCACTGAGCACCTTGTCCCCAAATGGTGGGGATGCTCTTCTGCAGTGAGCAGTGTGCTGTGTCTGAAGGAAATGCTGCCCGGGCAGCAGGAACCCACCCTGCACAGCAGAGATCACAGAGAGGGATGGGGAGGAATTAAGTCATCAGCAGCCTATACAGCACATTGATAGATGAGGAATTCCTACAGTCCTGTATTTTCCACTGCTCATGAAAGCTGACGGGTACACATAAAAAGCCAGAAAAGGTTTAGGTTAAGGAACTGGGTGGTTAGTCAAGTTAGGTACATGTTTCAATTGATTTAGGATTATATTGAAGGATACATGGTGATACCCTGTGGCTCATTTTATCAAAAATACAGAGGAATTGGGATCCTATTTAACTGGAAATCCAGTATTTGCCATGACTGACGATGCATAAACTTGTTGCTCCAAACTTCCTGGAACAGAGCTATCCAGGGTCCTCCACTGGTAAGTGACCACAGGAGGCTGTAACCAGATGTACTGCTGGCTGCCATGGGGACAGCACTCACCTGGGTTTGCTCAGAGTGTGCACAATAGCATGAGAAGGACCAGGTTCCATCCTACCTCTTGTAAAAAAAGTACTTCAGTGGGAGCAGAACACACCAGCAGCCAGTGGTGAAGTAACTTCCTCAGCACGGAGCTGTCCCAAGACCAGCATACATCTCTCACAGAAGAAGTCCAAGCCTTTAGTCTGCTTACAAAATCTCACTTATCCAACTCCTTTTGTTTAAAGGACAGATTGCAAGAGGTGGAAAACTCTCCCCAGCTCATGGCGAGCCTGGACAAGCGGTGACAGGTCCCAGACAAGCATCCTCCTCGGGAAGCTCTTCCCAGGCAAGGATGAAGATGATGGTTGAAGATGATGGTGGTAATTAGGTGCAAGTGTTGCCCAGTGACTTAAGTTCCTGTGCACTTATAGTACTGGCTAATGTCATCAAGTATTTCAATGACAGCAGGAAGAGGGGGGTTCTCACCAGGGCAGGACACCACAGCCTGTCACCAACCAGACAGGTGGCAGTGCCCCAGTGGGATGAGCTGTTACAGCCATCCCTGTGCAGCTGATGGCCCCCAGCACATCCAAAGGCACTGAGCCAGCACCAGCCTGGGATGTGAAGCCCAGCATCTTGCCTTGCTTTTGGTCTGCCAACTGCTTTCTGTGTGAGCTGCCAGTCCATAGCCCTGGCTGTTTCTGTGGCAGCAGGGACACCATGTCACAGCACTGCCCAGCTGCTCCCAAAGCCACTGCCAGCCATCCCCACAGGGCCAGAACCTGGAACAGAAGCACAGATACCAGCTCCCAAAACCCTGCCCCAATCCAAGTGCTCCCTCCTTGGGGCCAAAGACACAACAGGTTACCTCGAGGAGCAAGTGTTGGTGTCCCCAGCTGTGTCAGTCTTCACACAGCTGTGATAAGGGGACAGGGAAGTGTAAATGGAGATCACAAAGGACCCTTGCAGTAAAATTGGGGAGCATCAGGGTGACTTTACTCAGCCAGGTGTGGCTACCTAGGTCAGAGTTAAATATAAGGTGAGTGCTCAGTGGTGCTCACTCTCAACAGCTTTTCAGCATCCTCGTATAAATAAATGGCAAACTAAAGGTTGCATAGTGGTATTTAATAACCTCCTATGAGATTTTTCAGGCCCTTCCTGAGCTCATATAATCATTTAACCTCTGCAGTATCCTGTGGCAAGGAGTCCCACAGCTTAACTGTCTGTGAAAAGAGCCTCCACTCATTTTAGTGGACATTAAGGAGAGGCCCTTTTTACTGGGAAATTAAGAAAGGACAGTGAGACCAAAAGGCATTAGCAAATTAGAAAAGGAGAGGGCAGGGAAAAGGAATATGTAAAGAAACAAATGGGAAAAAACATTACATCAGAGGAACACACAAGAAAGGGTATACAAACTGATTCAAAAATCAAACCTTAAATTTTCTAACAGAAGTGACGTTGACGGGATAGAGCAAGAGGACTTACAAGCTGCTTCTGGTGTTCTTGCCCCCCCCTTTAAATTTCCAAGTACAAATGAAAAACCTTATGCCTTTTTAAAACAAAGCACTCCCTAATTTGTCACTTGAATGGCTGCCATTACTCTTTCTTAGACAATAAACCTTACCAGTATCAAATATTTCTAAAGATTTAGCTTTGTCAACAAGTTAGCTGGTTTGGGCCAGAAAGCAGATATTATCTATTCAATGCTTTATGGTCCCCAGCGCAGAAGCATTGTGCTGGTCACTCCCAGTTCCTGCTGCCTTCATCACTCCATTAGCCAGGGCTGGGAACTCTGTTCTGGGACAGCAGAGGCAACACTTCATATATCCCATCCTTGTTAACATGCTCAGTCACTTTGAGCTGATGTATTTCCCAAATGAAATAGAATATATGGCTGAAAAGGGAACTTTGTGTCCCTTCCAGTGCCTGCTCTGGAGCTTTGGAACCCAGCTCCTCCTTCAGTGCTTTTTCAAGTCCGAAGCTTTCCCTCTGCCATTGCTTCCATGCTGGAGCACCCCCTGTGAATTTATTTCAGGATTTATTTCATATTGGCAGAAAATGTTTATACCAAAATATGAGAAATCTCTCATGTGTCTTGTGTCTAAGCATCTTAAAGCTCATCTGCAAGGCAAATGGGCTTATACAGTGTCATACTATTATGAAGAAGTTATACATATGTAAATCCCTAAGCACTTTTGAAAAGTTCTCCCCTTTTCAGCTTCCTCTCACATCACAAAACTTCAGGCACAATTATGGTTAAGTTTGTTCTTGTGCAACTTTGAGCCTTTTAAGGCTACTGAAATCCCCTGAAATATTTATGTGGCTCAAGTGCTACTCAGAACAATTAGTTCACTGTGTTTCCTCCCTAATCAACATTTTCAATAGGGGAAAATAGTTCACATTACAGAGATCTATAACCATGGAAATTTATGAGCCATATGTGTATTGGCAAAGAAAAATATAAATCCTCTGAGGGTATTTCGTCTGCCAGCATTCCAACAAGATGCAGTTGGCAGGGTACAGAGTCAGAAACCACTCAAAAATAACTTGATCCTCAACACCAGTTCCATGAGGCACCCAGAGACCCCAGATGCCCTTTTTGACAGGCCAGGCTCCACTTGCTGGTTATCCCAAGGCACAGGCCACATCCCAGTCTCACTGCCTCACACTTCCTATGCATATTTTTAAGCATCCCAGGCTAGTAACTCGAGTCTATTCCAAAGAGATAGCTTAGAAATCAATTAAACAAAAGTTTTGTGATTGAGACAGAATTATGAACCTACATTAACATCAATTAATGACCACAAAATATATAATTGACTGAAATAATTCAAGAAACAGAAAATGCTCTGAAATCTGATGCGATGATAGACCTAAATTCTAATTGAGAAAGCTAAATATAGATATATTTAAAGATCACTGACCTACTTAACAATTGCATTTCTGTTTTTTCTTCCCTCCACTACATCCCTCAACACAATTTCCAGTATATCTCACCACGCTGTACACAAATTTGTGCTTGTGGCCCCAAGACCCACTCACCATCCTCATGCTCCAGCAGAAGGCAAGTGCTCCATCAACACTGTAAAACTAATGGTTACTTCTTAACTCTCAAGCTGAAATTGCCTTAATTTGTTTAACTGAAGTCTACGGGATAGGAACTACATGAATATACACATGCACAGATCTGGTTTTTCTTACAGAACCAAACTACTTGTGGAACAGAGAATATGTAAGCAAACATGCATAACCTACCTCCTTGGCCAAACAGAATATGTTGCATTTTACCTTACAGACCCGCTCAATCCTGGCAGCACAATCATCCCCGCTGCCAGCTGCTGCTTTAGAGCTCTGTGTGATCTGCTGCACTGACAGGCAGTCCCTACAAGTGCAATCAAACCTGTGATGCATGCAGAGCTCACCCCACAGCTCACAGCCTCCAGAGCTGCTCCAGGGATAGCAGCCACCCCGACAAACATCCCAAATCCTCTGGCAACTACACACTGTACAAACCATCCATCACATCCTCTCATATGGCAGCTTGGAAAACACCACCCATGATGCACTTTGGACTTGTAGGAAAAAAACTCTTTTTAGTCTCAAAAATGCTCACAGCACCCCTAGCCGAGCAAGCCTACTGCAGGCAACACATCGTTCACAGCCGACTAATGAGAAAATGGACCTGTGGGGACTGCGACTGCCCTCCCTGATTACCATGGGTGCACAAACCAGTCCTTCTTGCTCAGCACATCCACCCTGCGTTCGCAGCCCGTCAAACGGCAAAAGGACTCATATTGTGCTGTAGTGCCTGCAAAACCGCAGCGCCAGCACGGGCACGTGTGCGGGGCTACATTTCGTGCCTGCTTACACATCAACAAAACTATTGACTGCGCTGTGATTTCCAGAGCCCAGCCCCAGTGCTGTGCTGGGAGTGCGTGAACAGGACAGAGCTGTCCAGAACCACAGGCGCTGCTGCTGTTATTTACGGCTGCTGTGTTAGTGCTCAAAAGCCAGCACAGACCAGAGCAAGGGAACAGGCAACTCAAGCTTTTCAGGCAAGGTAAAAATCAAGTGTAATAGTTGAAAAAAGCAGGCAAATCTTGAGGCATGTATGTTCTTCAGGTATAAAACTACACCTCCATATAGAAGCACATGCTTAATAGAAAATGGTACTAAGTGTTGTGTTAGAGCAATCACTACCCCAAAAAGCTGCATCTACTTCAACTGCAATCACAGAGGGAATGGGACACACAAGCAGAGCAAACTCTGCACACAGGGACAGCAGTGAATGCCTTTATGAAAGATAGTTTTGATTCAATTTACCTGTTTAGCCACATGCTTACAGTTACATGACCGTATGAACCTAGGCCAGACCCACTAACAAGAGAGATGTGAGATCAGTAAAAAACAGAGACAAGGATATGTTTAACAGTGCCTTTGTTACTTTTATCTAGGGCAATGTTTTGTGTGAAACCCAGTGTTAGACAGCTAAGACTCCTCAGGGTCTGCCTGCATCAGGAACAAACCCCAAGTCCAGAACAAGTCATGTCATGGTACTGGTGCGTGCACATCTCGTGGGTTCACCCTGGCCCTGGTGGCCAGGAGATCCCAGACTGCACAGGTCCACACCATGGGGTACCAGAGAGTTCCTCCTCAGGATCTGTGTCAAGGAAGAGGCAATGCAGCCACACTAAAATGTTTAAGAACAAATTTGATTAGAACCCCAGACCCCAACTGTACCAGTCTAGTGAGTGTCCGTCAAAACCACCTTGTCCCCATGGAGTTGTGATAAATGCTGAGACAGTTCTACACTACCTTTGTTTCTTATTTTATTCCTCTGGGATGTTTTCGAGGTGAGGTTTGTCTACCTGAAAAGCCTGAGGGATGGGAGGGTGGGAAAGGTGAGCATGTGAAAAACTGACAGTGCAGACAGCAGCATGGTGACATCACGATACTGGGATGCTGCTGGCAGTGCCTGGGCAGGAGCTCTGCCAGACTCAGCCTGAACTGGGTTCCAGCAGGGAGTTTCTGTCCTGAAGTCCCTGCTACTGTGGGTCAAAGACACTGCAGTGTATCACACATCCCCAGGGACAGAGACCTTTTTTGTCTAAGCCTACAGGGAGAAAAGACAAAATCAATTTTAAAAAACTAATGTATCAGAAAACAGTGGAAGTACACAAATATTTAAGTATATTAAGATACTCTTTCTACTCTAGGACTGGTGTCCTAAACATCAGTGAGAATAATTTCTAGGACTGACACAGTTCCCAGGATAGGGCAAAACTCCCCTTCAGCACAGAAAAAAAATAACATGTTCATTCAGAAACTGAGACCTGTGTAAGATTCAAACACTTTCTGTAACACCATATAGCAGAAAATCAATATTCACTCTATTTACTCTCTCCCCTACCAGTAAAATGAAAAACCCTCCACTTGAAATAGTTTGAAATAACTTTAAGGACTCCTCCTATCATTCTCCATCGCAAAGAGGCTCCATGAAAATGCTATCACCACATTTCATAATTCCCATTCCTAGATTTTCTCCAAATATTGGAGAAAACAAAGTCACAGTCTTCACAGCTGAGTAAATTTTGCCTTTCCTGGCTGTGGTCAGCAGAGCTCCTGTTCTGGACCTGCCACTGCACAGACAGGCACTGCCTTGATGAGCTGGGTGAGAAGATCCAAATCACTTATTTAATTATGTATTTACACTTCAGTAACAGGTATAAATTTTGTTAGCAGGAAATTCTTTGACATTGTTTTGTGGCAGTTTCATTTACCCTTTTAAGTAGTTGTCAAGAAGTTGCAATAATGACGATGACTTATTTTATCAAGTAACTGATGTAACTGAAAACAAGCAAATGCCTTTGACCAGCCTTCTGAAATCATTTCATGAAGGGAAAGCCAGCAGACAATAAGCACTGGGAAGGAGGAGCTCATAAAAAATATAGTCCATTTTGCCAGAGGGCCTCCATCAGCGGGACTGGCTGTGCAATGTAAACAAACCAAACATTAAACCAGGACTGACATAAAAAGAAAATTCCTCCCCCACTGGACAGGCAAGATTAAGTGTTAATTTCCTGAACACAGTCTACTCTTTGTCTGGGCATTCTCTTAAATAGCAAGTGGCAGAGAATTTGAAACCTTGGGAAAAGCAGTGCTCCTGGAAAACTTTTAAGATGCAGAGTTGTGCCTGAAGGAACTCAGTGGGACTCCCCATGGCAGAGAATTCACCACCCCTCCCACTCTGCCCAAAACCAGCACTGGGAAGACAAGGTGAACATCAGATGCTGAATGGGCTCCTTATCCCAACAGTCAGCTGGATAACCAGTCTTTTGGAAGCAGAAGTTCCCACTCCAACTCTCAGCAATTCTGTTTTGGTTTTGCTGTTAGTCACCACGATCTGCAGCTGCAGCAGGCAGCTGTGTCTCCACTGGCAGCCTGTCCTCCACCATGGGACGAGTACACCGTGGTTGATGTGACAAGTGGCTGAGCAGGACAGACACCCTTTGCTCGAGGCTCTGCCAGCAGTGTGGGAGCTCTCCCCACGCTGGCCACGCTCCACTGGGGCCTCACGGCTGCAGCACCATCAGTGCCCCATCCAGCCTGGCTCCCCACCCCAGCTCCCAGGCAGTCCTCCGGGCTTTGGCCCACAAGCTCCCACCTGGAGTAACACCAGCATCCTCTTTGCTTCCCTCCTCGGGATCAGCCTTAGCTCTTAATGCTCTGCTGCTTCCCCAGTCATGTGCTGCTCATGGGGCATGGCAAAGGACCAGCATGGTTTAATATTCAAGAGAAACTACCAGGTCAAGCTTCTCCGTTTTCCTTGGCGCCGCACAAAGCGCTCTGTGATCAGATCAGGCACGGAGCCATCGGGGTGAGGAGCGTGTGGCACGCACAGGCTGGCTCGCTTTTTCCAGAGAAAGGTAATAGAGCCCTCCCTTGCAGCTCAAACCCCCCGGGGATTTAACTGCAGGTTGGTTTGTTCTCTCTGTGCCTTCGCCCCTCCGCTATCTGATCACAGGGAAGCTGCAGCTCAAGCCCTGGTTTACCTTCCCAGACCCCACTGCTAGGCAGGAAGTGTGGTCACAGGCCATCGATTATTGCCCAAACAGCTGGGCAAGCACCCAAAGGCCAAATTCATAACTGCTGTCCTTGAAACACCCTAGTATTTAAACATCTGTTGAGACCTTGACCCTGTCACCAGCTCCTCCCTGCAGAAACACACTATTCAAGGCAAGCAGAGCCTAACGCTCACACCATGGGTCAAAAACTTAATGTTCATTTTCTTTAGACTACTATTCAGGTTCCAAATTGCATTAATAATGCAAGAACCTCAATGCGAGTGTCATTACGCCCAAGATAATCATTATTTTAAAGAGATGTCATAGATTACTTTGTTTTATATATATCTATCTATCTATATTTGAAATCGACCCAATGAAAAAAGCTGCTGTGCAAAGCAACAGCAAATAAGGAACCAGCAAAGCTCTGAAATCAATCATTAGGATTGTAGCACCGGAGGAATCACATGGATGAAGCTGATTTGAGTGAAGCAGGAGGGGCTTCCAGGCTGTTGAAGCCCTGTCCATCAGTGCCAGGTCAGGCTCCCGGGCAGCACCCCACGCCCCATATCTACCTCGAGGCACTACAGCCAAGCCTGGGCAGATGCGATTTGACTCACATTGTATTTTACAGCTTCCCTCGGGGCGGGGGGTGGGGCAAACAACAGAAACACCACTTAAGTGTACTCCACATGCCCCAAAAATGACAGAAACGAAAGCTAAGTGAGTGTCTTCCTGCACAGTGCAGAGACAAAGAAAGCGTCAGTTCGTTTCCCCTCCCGGCTGCCACCAAGGCGGGGACGATGCTCCGAGGTGTCACCTCCTGTCACAGGGGATTCCATCTCTGCATCTTCTCTACCTTAGTCTTCTTAGCAACTAGCTGAGGTGGGGGGGAAAGCCAAATCTCTGCAGAAAGTGATCTCGCTTTGACAAAACGCGAGAGGCACCTGTTTATTCTCAGGAAGGGGAGGCTGCAAGGAGCGAGGGTGAGCAGGGCGAGCTCCGGGGCCGGCTGCTCACCCCGCACTCGCTGCCGCCGTCAGGCTCTCCTGCTAACGTGGGGCGCATCACGCCAGCCACAGCCACACACGTCATGAAAAGGAGAACGGGCACGAAGACAAATCCTGAAAGCGCTGCCTCGCCAGCTGAGGTTTGCTCAGAGGAGTACAATTGCAGCAGTGAGAGCAGGCAGCGGAGCGAGGCGAGGCTGCTGCAGCCGGGCTAAGTTACCCCGCAGCCCCCGGGAGCATCCGGAGCGGCAGCGGGGAGCGGAAACGAGCCGCAATCAGTGCGGGAGGGGGAGGAAATAAAGATTAGTGATCTGTCCAGGGAGTTGCCTCAAAAACGAGGAAAAGACACACTGAAAGAAGGAAGCAGAACAATTGCCTCTACCCTGCTCTGAGAGCAAAGGCAAAGCAGTTAGTCAGATGAACACTTTCTATTTTTGATTTTATCTGAACTGTGCTGGGGAGTGACACATCATGCAAACCCAAACCACCTCTCTGCACCTCTCCCTTCTTTACAGTGCTTCAGCTGGATTTTTTTTTTTTAGTTTTCCAACATCAACCTGTTGCAAAAAGCAGGATTTGAGTTTCTAAAACTGTTGTGCAGAAAGAAAAACAAACATTTCATTCCTTTTTTTTTTTTTTTTTGCCTCTTCAAAGACTGCCACCCCTCTGCTGTTCCCAGCCCTCCGGCCCCCAGGAGATGGCAGGTCCCAGCCCCAGGGAAGGGATGTGATCCCCACTCATCGTTCCCCTTGATGGGGAGTTGATGAGATTTACACTTTTCAAACTCAATTCCTCTCCTTAGTGTCTGGCAGAAACCTTCCAGATGAGGGGCAGATTAACCAACAGCTCTCACCACCAACACCCAGAATAATTATCAACCTAGACTTGAATAGTTACAACATCAATAAATTTTGCTAATGATGATCACCATCAGTCTTTTCCCAAGTTTCAAGCAGTTACTATCAATCCCTGCCAAGTCTACTCCATGCTCAGGGATTCAAAAATGGTTCCTTATAGAAACTTGAGACAAGAATAGACAAAAAGGTGCAATAAGTAACAGCTTTCACCCTGAAGACACCCCAGCCACAAGAGTCCCCAACCCCATCTGCACCCCACAGCCCATTCCGAGTGAAATGGAAGCAGGGGAAGGATTTATTTACTTCTGTTACTGTCAGGCCTGACACCAAGAACAACCATAGCACAGCCTGCTGGTCCTATCACCTAGAAAGAACCACACACGCCACATTTCCTCCCAGGAACCACATGTGGTGTGGTGCACGAACAGGGTCTGACAGTTTGCTGTAAGGGAGCTCTACTGGCGGCAGGTACATTCATGTTCATGGTGGGTTTCATTCTTTAACTGAACATAAAACCTGGATTCACCCAGAGGACAGCACTACCCAGAAAGCAACAGTTGTAAGAGAAGACAGAAGGCAGCATTACCTGGCCTTAGCTGGCTAATTTCAAATTACTTGCAGATAAACACTTCTGTGTTTACATGCATGTAAGTAAAGGAGGAGATGGTGCTGGTCAAAGTATTTACAAGCACAGTGCCAGAAGCTCAGGGCAGTGCAGGGGGTAGCTGTAGCCAGAGGTGCCCTGAACACGGGGGGACAGAGCAGCAGCACAACCACGCACTCGGTTATGTCAAACGTGGGTGTCACAGCACACATGGGGCCGTGGGATGAGCTCCTGCCTCAGCTCTGCCCCTGCAAAGGGCCACTTGGAAGAAACGTGTTTTCTCTGCTTTACACCCCCACGTAGAATGTGAAAATAAACCCCATTGTCAGAGAACAGGCTCATCTTTCCTGCAGTTTCTTTGGCACACACAACTTTTTACCTGTAAACACCCAAAGCCTTCGTATAAGTTGGGGCTTTTTTTAACGTTTTTGCTACATGTTAAGCCTCTTTAGATTTAGTGAGATACTAAGATGTATTTGTGAAAGCCCAAGCCCTCTGCAGCTACATTCACAGGCCTTGCTGTCTTCCATTATTAATAACCAACAGAAGGAAAGAAAATATGTTTGCCAAACATAAGATAATAGCCAGAAAGTAAAGGTTAACAGCAGTCAAAAAACCCCTTTCAATCTCACAAAAATTAATGACTAGCAGGGTCACATCAAAGCAGCCTAGAAGTTTACTGAGACTTTCTAAGAAATCAAATCTAGCACCACAAAAGGTTTTGCAAACATTTCTCAGAAGTAGCTCGACAGTTCCAGCAAAAACAGCATCAGAAAAGAGTTCCAAATCCCCTTCTTGAAAGCCAAATTCAGAGGCACAGATCCAAAAATCAGCGTCAGAGGCTCCTCTACAAGAGCAAGAAGTGACACGCACACACATCCAGCATGACGAGGGAACACGAAATAAGGGTTGCTTCTCCCGTTTCTTTGCTTTCCCCGTTTTCCTGAACAGAAGTGCTGACTGTAGGAGCGGGCAGTTCACGCTACAGCAACAGAGTCTTTAGCAAGGCTCCGAGTTCTGCAGTGCCCCTCTGAGCAACCAGTGCTGTGAGTCCTTTATCTTCCTACTGGTTGAAAGCTCTTGTTTAGCACTCTTTGTCTCGCTCGTCATGTCTAAAACAAGCGATTCTCAGAGTAACAATGTCACATCCCCAGTTCCAAAGTGCAACAAAAAGGCAAAAGTTAAAACAAGCAAGCATAGAAAGAAACAAAGAAACAAGCAAAACAAAACGAAAGAAACAAAGAAACAAGCAAAACAAAACAAAAGAAACTCGCCCTAATCTCTGAAGCGAAAGAAATCCACCTCCCCGGAGGAGGCGAGCGCGGCCCCGGACACCTCTCGGGTGCTCTCCAAGCCCGCTCCCCCCGGGCCGGCCACCCGACCTCCCAAAGGATGTTCCGTCCTCGCCCCCCGGGAGAGACCCCGCTCACCTGGGCTGGGCAGGGCAGGGCAGGGCTGGGCTGGCCAGGGCGGGCTGGCGGCCCGGCTCAGCTGGGCAGCAGGGGCAGGGCAGGACGGGCAGGGCAGGACGGGCTGGCGGCGGCCCCGCTCCCCGGGCTGGTGTCGGGCTGGCCCCGGCGCGCTGTGCCGAGGGAGGAGCGGGCTGGCCCCGCCCCGCCCCGCCCCGCCCCGCCCCGCCCCGCCCCGCCCCGCCCCGCCCCGCCCCGC
>NW_024581129.1:10612205-10693144 GCF_017639235.1 Corvus kubaryi | reverse complement strand
GCCCCGCTCCGCCCCGCCCCGCCCCGCCCCGCTCCGCCCCGCTCCGCTCCGCCCCGCCCCGCTCCGCCCCGCCCCGCTCCGCCCCGCCCCGCCCCGCCCCGCCCCGCTCCGCCGGGGACATCTGGCTCGGTCAACAGCGCCTCAACTTGTCCGGGATGCTGCGGCCCCGAGAACGCCTGCCCGAAAATACAATTACAAGAGCCGAGTGGAAATGGTCTAAGGAAAGGACGGCACGGCCAGAGAGCTCAGTAAAACCAGGCGAAGTTATAGATGAATAATTCTGGAAAAACTTCCCGAATGTTGCAATGAGGATGAGGAACGGGGCTGTGGTGTGCTCTGTACCGTCATCATTTGGATGTGTCTGGCGTCTCCTGCCTGAGCCAGAGCTGTCACACAGGGCCTGGGGTGGCAGCTGCAGCAGGACAAGTGATGGCACAGTCCAGGGCAGCAGTGACAACAGGCTCCCAGTTAACGGCCACAGACTTTACTGGGAAACATCACTGACAGGTCTTGGGGCAAAGTGCGCTGTCTTCATCCAGCATCCAGTTTTAGCAATGCTTTCGTTTGTGCATAATTTTCCTAGCTGATAACAACCCACCGTATTTTAAAGGTGGTTTTACAAAAAGAGATTAGAAACTGAATCCTTTCTAGCTCTTTTCCACCTGTAGATACCAGACAAAGCATGTCCTCATGTCATTACAAGGGTAAGACTCAGGAGACAGAGGTATACACTCTTTTAGCCAGCCATAATCACACAAGAAACAGCACTGAACGATTTGTGATAAAACTGCCACACACAGGTCTTAGCAGGGCATTTTATTTCTGTTCCTTGAGGAAAAGCAAACAGAATACCCATGACAGAGTGTGTGTGATCTGAGACAGGGCATCTAGAAAAGGTCTAACAATATGCACCAAGCAGTTTCCTATGTCAACCACATGGTTGTCTTGCAAAGTACTTTACCTCTCCATCCCATCCTGTTCCACACAAGATCTTACCTCTTTCTAAGATACAGTTACAGGACTGATGACTTCTTTTGCTTAAAATATTAATTAAAGCTACAATTAAATATTTATTCCTGGAAATCTTTTCTGCTTTGTTTTGTGCACCAAAACTGCTTGTTCCAAGGTGGAGGAGGATGAACACACTACATGAGCAAGCACTGTTCAGAGCAGTCCCTCCAGTCACACAGTCTGGGATTACAGCTGTGCTTTCCTCGAAGGTTCGGCACTCCTGAGTCATCCCTCTTCCTTCCCTCTCTGCTTCCCAAGCAGAAATGCACAGCCCTTGGGAGATCCATGGCAATGGATGCCCACAGCCTCAGGCTGGTTTTCAATGCCAGACGCGGGGTTTGAGGGACCCTCCCTGTGAGAGTGTGTGTTTGTGTGCGTGTGTGTGTGCGTACCCCCAGCTCCCACAGTTAGGAAATGGGATTTTGCCTGCCTCCTTTTTTCAACAACTGCCCGAGACAGGAGAGGTTCCAGCTTCCCCCAAACTCCAGCTTGTCTCCCTCTCTTCTCCTTTCTGTCAGTACAATTACTGACGATCAGTTAATCATTTCCAGCCCACGTGCCTACCTTGCTCCTTCTGTCCCTGGTGTGGGGTGGCCGGCAGCAGGGCAGCTCCTTCCCAGGATGCAGACAGGGCTGGGAATCTTCCCTACGGCCGATGCTTCTTGGGTTGGGCCAGCAAGGGACACCTCACAGCTCGGAGGAGGGCAGGAGGAGGTCCAGAGCTGCAGGACTCGCCTGCCTCTCTCCTTTCCTGCTGGATGATCCCCTGCTTACTCAGACACGGCTCTGGGCTGTTGCAGGGACTGAGCACTCTCCTCAGCAGTCCTGACAGGGAAAAAAAACTCAGAAGGATTTCTTGATAGCATAGCATCCTTATACCCCTTTTCATTCATTTAAAGTATCCAAAGTGCAATTACTTACACAATTTGAGTCAAGGAAATGAGTGTGTAGGGGGAAAATGTATCAGGTAATGTGATTCATTAGTAGTGGTGGGTGATACACGTCCCTGTGCAGCAGCAAGGATGAGATGGCTTGAACAGCTCTTAAATAATTAGATGGGTGCTTCTTGTCAACATAGGGCGAATAATGCCCAGCTCTATTAGAAAGGCATGAACTTACCTAGGATTGCTCCACACATTACAAAGGCAATCCTCATTTCCAGTTCCGGACTATTTTTCAGAACTATTTAATCTAAAAGATATTGTTGGCACAAGCACAGAGAGTGTAGGCTGGTCATGAATGGACTGTGCCTGGAAATTAGAAATAGGCTCTTAAAGATTAGAGCAATAAGATTGTAACAGAGAATAATAGGAGGAAAATACCCTTAAGTCCTTGAATATGTGGCATATTAAGTATGCTTCAGTCCAGAGTGCTCTACTGCACTTCATGTTCTCATGTCCAGTCCCCATACTGGCTGGAAACCCACCAGTGTGCCAGCCACAAAGAGTGGGATCTGCCTTTCACTTAAGGCTGTTTACTATATAATGGGATACACTCATTCTATTTTACCAGATCAATTTTTTCCTACCAGGCATCTGACAAGCTATTGTGTGCTCTCAATATCTTAATCATCTGTAATTTTGAATCATGCTTCAGATGAGCTCTGTTCAGTTTGCAAAGCGTAGGAACTGAGGACGTCTTTGCTGTTCTCACAAAAATCATAGCAGCAAGACCCAGAGGAAAAAAAATGGTCATGAAGAAAAGAATCTCATGCTGTGGTTAGGGTTAAAATTCAATTCATGTTAGCTAAAGGTACAAATAACCTTGCAAATACTTTACAGAGATTTGAAATAATAAAAACAAAGCCCCAAATTGCCATTTAGTCATCAATAACACAGTGTACTAAAAGTAGCACTAACACAACCTTCTTAACAAGGATTTAACAAACATCTTTCCACCTTTCCCTCAGGGAAGGATCTAGCCCCCAAACTTAGTTATCAAATCCAGAGCACTCTTAATAGCAGGGTGAGAAATTAGTTCTGGAGCCCCACAGCCAAGCTTGGGACACTATGTCATGGACAAGAAGTAGGTCAGCTCCAGGTTGTAATCACCTCCCATTTTGTCATCCTGGAAGGTGTAGCAAAACCCTACCAAACAGGTATTGCTTAACTCCTAATCTGGCCAGCTGGCTATTTCATTTGGCTACTGAAACAGTGAGAGCTGGCATGAGCTTGCCTTGAGCAGGGGTATCTTCTTATGTTCCTTTTTTCTTTTCTTGCACTAAAACAGTTCCAGGTTCTTTATTAGGAAACAAGGGACTCCATACCAGTGCAGAAGTCATCAGGGAGCAGCTTGGCAGGAGGCACAATCCATCCAGTCGCTGCAGATTATTTTTTCTCTTTGCTAGCTTTTTTTCAGGTTCCACTCCTTCTAAAGAAAGATTATGTTTATCATGAGCAGAGGAATCTTTTGATGCATCAGTCAGAAGCTACACAGCTACCAAAGATTTTAAGGTCAGTCAGGCTGTCTCTCTCTTGGTCCTGATACAGTCACCTAATATTCAGCTCTCAAACCTGATTTTTCAGATCGTTTGTCTTCACAGTCAAAAGGATAAGTTTTTTACTTCAGGAAAAATAACATCTATGGATTGTGCTGAAGTAGAAACACAGAAAAGCTGAGCTTTTCAGCAAGGTAAACTCCAGGAAAATTGGGGTGTTTTAAGACCATATGTCTTGTCTATTTGGTGTTTTTACTTCACATGCCATAGGCTTCCTTAAAATAACCCAAACCCATTCTATTAGAAAAACACCACCTTAAAGAAGAACAGTTTCTCTGTAATTTACTTTTGTTAATATTGACTGCCTGTCAGAAATAAAATACTGTTCCCTGCTCCCTGCTCTTCAGCTGCCGTCTTCTACCCCTTCCTTCTGTTGTTTGTGTTTACTCTCAGTCATTATCACCAGTTGCCTCATTGGCCACTCTGCTTGCTCTGTGGAGACTCACATCCTTCAGCCTCTGCCCTTCCTGAAAGCTTCACCTGCGCTTCCAGTTACCCCTGGCAAACTCAGCATTGCCTCCACCATCAGGCCTGTCTGCTATGAACTCTCCATGAGATGCCAAGCAGCTTCCTTTCCGTCCTGTTCTGAGATCCACGGGGTTTGCATTATGCATGCAGGAGGGTCAGGCTGGGAACTGATAGGCAAAGGGCATTAACCTTTGAAGATAAGATGCAGCATCACAGCTGAAGTTTCCTTTCCAGGTACAAAGTGTTACCAAGGGGTTAATCTACATGTGCAGTGCAAGGCACAGAGCAACCATGAGCACTGAGGAGTGGGGAACCTCCTGAGTATACACACTGCACAGCACTGAATCAGGCAGCTCTTTTTGGAATACAAAATATAGAAGCAGCTGCTCAACAAACTTATTGCTATGGCCTTCACACAAGTTTCCAACTTTGAACTGGAGCAAAGATCAAACTGACTCATATTTTACTAATTCTGACAGATCTCATGATCCAAAGATGGCAGCTAGTTAACCAGTCAGACTGCTGAGCCACTCTTTGACAAAAGTGCATATATATAATGTTGTGTTATCTGCAGCCATTTAAATACGTTTGTTTTACCACACACTGGATGATAATATTCAGAATTCACAATGATGAAGAATGATGATGCTAATGATCACATAATTTATAATGATGACATGCTGATAGCTAATTATAGGGAAAAAAAGAAGAAAATAAAATGGCAGCTTTACTCTGTCCAAATGAACACACAGCAAAATCTTTATGGTGAAAAAGAGCCTAGAAAACAATCCTCTCCCACATGTGGCTTAGGTTGTTGTGACCTGCCTCGAGAGATGGCAACTGCCTGGAGAGAAACCACCAACACAGAGCACATAACCAGCAGCATCCCTTGAACCTGTGACAGCTGCAGCTGCTGGGAGCTCAATACAAAGGCTGGACATTTCCATGTTTCTTCTTCCCTCACTACCTGTCCATCTTCAGATTGTGTACTGTTGTCTTCTTTCCCCAGTCTGTCTGTTCTGTTTAGATCCCAAACTGCACAGAGAGGTCACGTCTGTGCTTAAACTGTACATGCTGCAAAGAGCTCTGTTCGTTATCAGTGGATACTCTGTCATAGCTGGGATTAAACTGATACAGATATTTTGGTAAAAGACTGGCTCTTATTAGCAATATGAATTGACTGGACAAATAGATTCTTCCAAAACACTTGTAAATGCAACACACCACACAGCAAGAAAAATTACCAGGTGGAGTTTTTTTCTTGAAAAAAGGATTAGATGGAACTCCCCATGGTGCTAGAACTATTAAGTGAATGAAAACAGAGATGGAAAATAATACCATGGAGAGAGATGAGTACAAGGCTCCAATGTCCCAGCATCCAGAAGATTCTGTGCACTCTCATTTCCAGAAGTTTGGAGCAGAAACCGCAGTCACAGTCCATGTAACAAGATGCTATTTCCTGTGTTAGTGATCATTGTGATACATGGGTTAGAAAATTTGTGTTTGTTTAATTTTAGGCAACAATCCCATCAGCATTTTCACTCCCACACCAGGGAGGGAGAAATGCATTCTCTTGGCTACATTTCTTAATGTATGGTTACTTGTTTCAATCTATAAAACACAATTAAAGGCAGAAACTCTGTCCATTTTTTCTCTTAAAAAACACTGACTATTAAATCTCATGCACACATTACTTCAAGTCTTCTGCAAATTGACAACAACAAGTTAGATCTGGCAAAACAAGGGTGTTTTCACAGGCTGGCAAGCCTGCCACTCTTGAAAGCCTACCAGGTTTAAATATTTAATGATCAGTCATGGCATTCATTGTCCTAATAAATTCTTTTTTTAGATACGAGTCTGAGGAGTCTCAGAAAGTGCAATCAGGCTGTGCTGGAGACCTGTAGAGGCTTCTCACACCAAACAGTCAGTAGCTACACTTGCTAGGAAAAGAGATGGGAAGGCAGAATTCTCTGCCCTGTTCCGTTAGATTGATGCCATAAAAAGGGCAGATTGCCTTGAGATAAATTGGCATCACAAAGCCTTTTCTTTATATCCTTCATGTTCGTGGCATTTTTTACTTAGAATTAAATGAAATGGAAACTTTTACAATGTTGAAATAAGGAAAATTCTTTCTTGGAAGGCAGTGGACAGATGTAAGCTCCTCCCATGCAGAAGAACTGTGCAGTGGGTGCATGTGAACACAGACATGGGTTGGTTCAGCCAGGCAGTGGGGCACACCATTTGGTTTAGAACCCCATGGAGCACTTGTGGGGCTGAAGGAATATAAGAAATAAAACTGACAAATAGTCAGAAAAGAGTGTCTGAAGTCATCTTTTGGAAAGAATTGAGGTACTTTCAGCCAAATGCTCCTCCTTCTCTGATTGGGGTTTCTAACCCTCCCTCCCTTCAGGAGCTAAATATTTACCCCATTCCTTTCTGCAAAACCATAGCCAGAGGGGGATTGGTGCTTTTCCCCTTTTTTAGTAGCTGAAGGGTCAGGATGCTTAATGTCCTGAGCCATCCCAATGAGTGTGGGAACCTCCAGCAAAGGCAGTTCTTAGGGAAAACAAGACTTCTCCAGGGTCTCTCAACTGGTCTCTGTTTGGCACAAATGTACAAATGATCTGAGATGGGCCTTGAGTACTGGCCTCTCCTCATCCAGAAGATTCCTCTCATCAGTAGATGATCCTGTAACTCCTTCACAACTGGATTAATAAACTTTGGACTGTCCTTAGCAAAAAGAACTGCATTGACTGAGAGCTGAGACCACACAGATCCACAAGAGATACACATTCCAGATGTAGACTCAGACCAATTCAGATGGAAGAACAGACTAAACCCCACTCCCTCAATATCTTTGGTGAAGTGCTGAGTGTTATGACATCTTGCATTGCGGAGAATAGTTCTTGGGAAATTATTTTGCTCTAAGTGAAGCCAATAATAAAATGTCTGTTGTTTCCCAATGAGATCCAGGCAAGGCACACAGTGCATTCAGCTCCTAGAGAAAGAAATGTGTGAAGATGGACACATTACCAGATAATAGTGCTCCCTACCCTGGCGTTTCTCTTACAACCCCATGGACAGAAGTTGAACTGTGAGAGTTCATTAGCACCCTTCCTTTGGGCCCAGGGTTTTATACCCTGCATTTGATGCTTAGATGATGATGCACCATGAATACTCATGTCTAAACAACAGAAATCAAAACTGGTTTGAAAGAGATGTTGTGAGAATTCTGGTTTGCAGGAAAAAGAGAATGGTGTCTACAAGGATAAAAATCTCTCCTTTCAGAGCAACAGGATTGATCTGGCTTGTTAAACCCACCCAATAAACAGTGGTGCTGTTGTTTTTTTAACTGCAGCTTGTCCTTATGAAAGAAGCTTGTTTATGCTTTCCACAACGTTCACAAGTTCCTTTTATGGCACTTCATATTTCTCTACTGCACAACTGAATAGAGATTAGGAAAAAATGTTGCTGTGCTCTATTTCAAAGGGCTGTACAATAATGACAACTGTACTGTCCTTTGCATTAAGTCCAGGACAGCCACAACTGATGGCATCTTGCAAAGAGATCAATAGGATGAGCTGGTAAAGGTGAACATGCTTAAATATGATTGCACAATTCTCAGAGAGTACTTTTACAGATCAGATCCCTGGCAAGAAAGTAGTCATTAGTGTATTGAGGTGAAAAATGCATGGGAATATTTTCACTCATTCTCTTGCAGAACTTCACACTTCTCCATTTAAACTGCTGCTGCGTTCCACCTCGAAGGAAATCCCTCCAAACTTATGAAGGGGGTCCCAATACAACAAACTATTTAATCCTGTCAGTCAATATTTAGTTGAATGCACAGGAACTGCACTGAGTGGGTAGAGACGTGCTCACTCTGTATTTTACATTGACAGAAACATTCACGTAAGGTACAGGCAAACATAAACAATCCTTGACTCCAGGAATTCAATGTACTTTCTGCAACTCTGTGTGCAAGATAAGACCAAACACTGACAAAGAACTTGACAATTTAAAAACTGAATAAAAATTGTTCCTCTAATTTTGAATCTTCATCAGGAGCTCAAATATCAGAAAAACTGCTCAAAAATGTGTGCGTGTGGAAGAGTCAAGGACAGGTCAAATCCTCTGTACAGATTTGAAGGAGTAAGGGAGTAAATGTATTAAGTCAACAAGTAAATGAGATTTAAAATCTTCCGGCAGTGCCATGTCCTTTGGATGGATGTGTATTGAGGCTCCCCGCAGTCATTCTGGGGGAAGGGTCTAGAACCAGGGTGAGGCTGCTGTGGCTCCTGCAGGAAACTGCTGAGTTCCTTGTGCTGGTGCCTGCAAAGGTCGGTGCTCACTAAATTCCACCGTGTCACTGTGACCTTGTTTGTGCAGGAGCTGTGGCAGCAGCAATGAGCCTCCAGAACATTCTGCAGCAGAGAGGAGTTGCAGTTATCCTCAGCTCTGATTAGCCATGGCTGTGGAGATGTTACACACATCACATTTCCCAGCAGTGACCCCGCTCCCGTCACCAAGAGGAAATGCTTCCCAGCCCTTTTGTTTCAAACAAAGCAAACAGGAAATACTCAGCTACCTTGCTCCCAGTCTTTCACCATCCATTTCACTGCTTCCTGCCTCTATCTATTTTGGGAGAGAAGTGTTTAAGAAAATTGCCTCTTCCACAGTTCAGGTTTCGCTTACAGAGGCAGACTGAGCCTTCAGTGTCTCACTGAATGGGGAAAGGGCAGGAGCAAAAGGAGGATGAAACCAGGACTGCTCACAACATCTGCTTCTTTTAGTTTTAGCCTTTTGTTCCTTTTAACTGAGGGCTGTTTCTCATAGCATGGAGAAATTATTCATGAATATTCTCTCTGTAGTGACAGTCTGGAATCCTTTGGCAGTGGGAACTGGCCATGCAGGAGCAGGCATCACGGTATATTTTTTTTTAACTCTTTAGACTGACAGTTCCAGGTGTTTGATTCCATTAGTTATTTGAGCAGAGTCTATGCTGGCTCTATATTTTTGGAAAAAAAAAAAAAAAGCAACCAAAGAATTTAATGCAGTCTAAGAATTTCTTGTCATTTTCAGAAAATGTTGAGGCATTAATGCAATGCTAAAAAAATGCATTCCTCTTTGTATGGTAAATATATAAGTATAGAAAGATGATGTGTTTGTGTCACACTAGTGTATGACACTGGGGAAGATTGGAAACATAAGAGAGGTGTTTGCACAAAGATGGCAGCTTAAAGAGGCTGTCCTTTCTGTTTACAATGAGCTTCAGTGGTGCAGAAATATCACATCTTTGTTGGTTTTTTAGGGAATATTGAAAATTTTTTTATGCCAACACCACGGCAGCTGACAAGGAAAAGGCCAAAATAAGGGTGGTCTGATCAGGGAAATTTTTATACCTACTCTCCTTTCACCAGCCATATTTCCTCAAGATGAAACAAGTCATTGGAAAATATAAAAATTATATTTGTAAAAGGAAATTAATTGAACACTTCCTACTAGTTCATCAGGTCAGTTCGCACCTCATCCTCTCCAGATTTGCAGCTGCACAGCTGGGTGTGTGTGTTTAATCCCTTTCTGCTGATCTCCGTTTATCTTTTTACTCTGGTAAAGATTTCACAGGCAGTCTGTAGAAAGCTATTCCTGCACAATGATGTTCAAGAACAATAACCCCAATCCGTGCTCAGTTGTGTATGTGTTAGTGACAGCTTTGAGATGTGTCTCACATCCTTAAGCCTGGGGAAAACAGAGAGAGCACACATGAGGCAGAAGCATTTGCCAGCTCTGATTTTTTCAGAATGACACCGAATTCAGTGCTTGGTTCAATTAATCATTAAGATGATCCCATGACTAATTCCAGTTTCTCTTGAAGTAAATAGGAGTAAATAGGAATAAATAGAAATCAACATCTCATATCATAAGCACCAAAGAAAGAAGAGGTCTCCTTTAGGGTTCTTTAGGGTTTCTCCAGGTATGAGCTGTATCCAGGTGACAACAGTAATGCAGCAATCTTTTTCGTTTCTTTTTTAAATTTTCTCCTGTTGCCTTGTGTTTTTCCATTTATCCTCCTCCTGCAGTCTCAAATTCCAGACTGATGGACTAGAACTTGCTGTATAAAGGATTATTTTATTAATCATATAAATTTTTGTACATGATTCAATACTCAACCTAGACACATAAGTGGACATGAGAGGAATAAAATCTCTGGGCTGACTCAGTAAGAAATGCTCACTGAATTCATTCTGTGAGCAATGAGGCGATTCCTCACTCTGATGTTAATTCTGCTGCAACTCCACCAATGCTATCACTCCACAGCCTCTGGCAATACCACCTCAGTAATAGGTTTGTAAGGTTTTTACTGTTATTATTATTATTATTATTGTTGTTATTAAAGTTTGTGAATGTCTGAAATGCTGCATTATGGCAGATATGCTTTATGCTAAATGCAGTGTTCCATTTAGTGCAATCTCTATTTTCCAATTCAGTCCATGTTTTGTTTTGAGCTGATTCAGAGTGAAATTGCTTTCAATTTTTCACTTTGGCCAGGCAATTGGAGAGGCAGCCCTGCAGCCTCACCACTGTGCTGCCACCAGGTACTGAATTGTTCAGGGATGACTTGCAGAGTAGCTTTTCTTTGGAAGAAATTGGTCAGTCTCAGATCTCCCTTTTGTCTGAAGACATTCACAATCTATGCATGTGAAAAACACAACAAAAAAAAAAAAACCCAAACCAGGTATTACTTATATTTTCAAGTTCCTAATGATGTACTCAGGTGCTTTCATGACAAAGGAAAATGTGCTGATGAAACAGACTTGAAAATAAAGAGGTTTAAACTTGTTGAAGCTCAAATATCCCAGCAACACCTGGTCTGGGAATCAGCAGACTGGGAATCAGCAGAAGCACTCCATGCTCATGGATTGCAGCACTGACTCTCCCAATTTTCCTTCATTTGGTAAAGGTAAGCAGTCTGCATCCCAGCTTTTCAGAGCATCATGAGGGAGAACTCAGAAGGAAGATCTGAGCTGAGCCTGCTGAACACAAAGACTCCCTCCCATCCCATCCCAGGCCATAGCCTGGTGTGGTTTTTCGTCTTCTCAAGCTACACACATTTCTCAGCTCTTTAAACACCGTGCTGTCTCTCAAGCATGAAATCTGGGGGCAGCCAGTTGTTTGGCACAGAGAGTAAAAGTGTCAGAGGAAAAAGCACAGAAACAATGGCCCTTTGACAAGGCAGCTTCACAGCTTTGATGTTTCCTCTCTCTCCTTTTCCCTAATTAACTCCACGGCTACTCTCTGCACAGAACTCGAAAAATGCTCTTGTACTGGAGCCATTTGGGGTTATTTTTTGCGCTTCTCATCTTGCCATGTGTGTCTAGTCTATAGCAGTTCTTCAGTCTGTTGTCTGCAGAGATACTTTGAACTATGTCTTAATTTGGCGTGTTGGAATACAGACTATTTGAGACATTATGGACTATTTCTTAAGGTAAAACAGCAAAGTAGAAAATTACAATATTGTCAGTTAGTCCAAATTCATTGTCCCAGGGCCAAAAACTCAGCTATTTCCCAGTCACAAGAGCCATGAAGCTGCCAGGCCAGGATGTCTCCATTTCTGCCAATGCTGACACAACTGTCAGGTCTTTTGTAGTCATCATCACCCTAACAGGCAAATATTTACTCTTCAAATATTGCCCCACCTTCCAAAAGATGTAAAACTCACTAGCAGGCGGTGGATTTTATTTTAGACAATGTGCCTGTCTTGTGGCTCCATTCCTGACTGAGAAATTGCTTATATTGGTTTTCCCTCAAGGGCCTCACTTACAGTAAACAAAATTAGGGCTAAAGACATTATCTACCATTAGAAACTGCCTGTTGCTTTTAGCTTTGCTTTGGGCGTAGTCTGCTCTAGACACAAGCCATCCCTCAGTGATTAGGGTGCTGCAGCTCCATCTCTTGGAACCCTTCTTAACTTTAAGGGGTGGACAGCATTAGGTGCTGCAGGCTCTAAATCACAGTATAATGACTTTACTTTAAAAATGCTGCAAAAGATTTTAAATCTGGTTCCAAATTTAAGCTGGAAAGGCTGTGCTGCTGCTGGCTGGCACACCAGGCTGGCTAAGAAGGCAGACAGGATGGTGGTACGTGCTTCCCAGGAATGTGGAAACCCATCTTTGCATTCTCCTTCTGCACCAGCTTTGGTTTTATGGTGAGTGACTGATGAGTGGCTTTGTCAGGAGCAAGTGTAAGAGGCTTAAATCAACATTTCCTGGCTTTGTCCTGAGAGTGACTTTATTCCCAGAGGATGCCAGCTGGGCAGGGTACTGATAACCTGTCTATCCTGGGAAGGAAGGAATTTTTCACACTTCCTGTGTGTGTCAGTGCAAGCTGCTTTAGTTTCAGTAATTCCTGTGCAAAAAGCACATCTCAGACAGGCACAGGCCACGGACACACCTCCTGCCAGCAGATCCTGTTACAGTCCCTCCCCACGAGAGAGTGAGAACCCGAGCCTGAACTCCCCGACTCTGTGCTGCTCAGGGGTCTCATCCCTCAGGGAACTCACGGAACACCCAGAAGTGTTTCAGAGCAGAGCAGGAGGCTGACGGGCTAGGGCAGAATGTGACTGATCAGCCCCTACAAAAGCACTGATGAAGCAACTCTGGGTCTTTCTCTGCTGTCACTCATGTCATTTGGGTTTTGTCAACTCTGCTGATTAATGCTGTTACAACAACCCAGAGACAGGTTGCAAAGGCAGATGGGAAAGTGTCACAGCTGACAGACAAAAAAGGAAAAAAACAGTATTTCTGAGCTTCTTAATGCACTGGTCTGTCTGACTGCCCCAGGAAAAGCTGAGCCCTTTCACCATGAGCCACTGAGAGCAGCACTCAACCAACAGCACAGCAAGAGAAATACTTTCATTTGCTCTGCAGAAAAAACTCCATTTCACAGCAATGCCACTGCCACTGCATCTATTAATCACTGTTTTGACCATTTTCTGAGAAATAAAATGAAATGGATGCCAGGAGCAAAGAGGTCAAGGAAAAAGACTAGGTTCAGCCATGAAAGGTTTTATCATCTTTTAATTTCTTGCATAATGTCATTGTTATGTTCCTAATTGATAGAGGCACCAAGACACAGATGAGTTATAGTATATTTCTCTGACCAGTAATTTTGCAAGAGTTAATGAGAGACAGAGCAGTGCAAAGCATATCCAGAGGTACATAATCTAACTTATTCTTGTTTAATTATTATTTTTTGAGAAGCAGCACTTCCCCTCCAAGCAGGGCTGCTCAAGAGAAGCAGGCTGTGTTCAAATTAATCTGCTCTGTGACCTGTCAGTTGCATGAGTTCCTTATGCTCTGAAAGTGAAATCTTTTGGTTTGGAGCACCAGTGTGTCTCTTGATCTTTCAGTACGTAACCACTGGTCATCTTGCCTGTCAAAGTATCTGAGAAGCAAATAGAGCACCTCATGTACAGCACTGAAATCCTCCTAAAAAGTGTCCAGTAAAATGCAGCTGACTCATGTCAGAGTTTTGTGCTGAAGGAGTCCTCTGTATCTTCTTTTTCAGGCTAACATACTCAAAGCCACTTCAAAATTAAAAATGGCATTACAGAGCTTCAGACACTGCAAAACTAAGCTAAACTCAACTGAAACACTCGGCTTGTGCTGGCACATAGTCATCATGTTCTCTCCCACAGTGCCTCCTAACAACACTCACACAAACAAATCAGCTTTGGATGGGTTCTGCTGACGGTATCTTCTCTTCCCACGTCAACATTTTAACGACCTCCACAAAAACAACCCAAGGAGTTTAGAGCACAATAACTTCGGCATGTTCTATTGTCTTATCTCTTTCTTTCTGTACAGGCTCACGCAGACAGCCAGGACAATTCCCACTTCCTGCACTTATTAGACTGCCCAGCCAGGTCAGTTTTTCGTTGTGTCTAATTTCTGGTCTCTGGGGGTGGTTTTCAATTATTTTACTATCACCAAATACAAGGATGTTTCATGGCTCGCTCAGCAAGCTGGCACAGTTGCCATCCAAGTGAAGGGCACAGCAGCCCAGCCAGCTGGTGCCCACAAGGGTACACTGTACAGGGGCAGAGAACTTCTCTCCTCATGCCAGAAAAAATAAAGCTGGATCAGTCTGGTTTTCACTTGACCATGGTGTTCACAACTACCAACCTCCCCAGGGTACATGGTTGCTTTTTCACAGGGCCTGCAGAATAAGGGCAGCATTAAAAAGGGTGGAATTTCAGCAGTTACTTGGGACTGAAACCTGAAATAGCAGAAAATGGCTTTAAACTGAGCAAAAGCAATTTGTAAATTAGAAGGGACATACCCCAACATAAAGATGTGGTTTCACAGCCTGACAGGAGAGCATTAAGCAAGTTCTACAGTGCAGTAAGTACCTTAACAATCATCCTGCTTACATCTGATTTCAGGATAATTCCCTCCCTGATCTCCTGTACTACTTTTGCACACCTTTAACTCTCTACAAGTCTCTCTTGACATCGTTTCAGACACAGGCTGATAAACATTTGAACATTGCTGGACAAGTTTCAGAGAATAGTTCCAGGCACAAGACTAACTTACTGTTGTGTTCCATCAAGAAGAGCACTGCATATAAAGTAGAAGGGATCATTTTAATGAGTAAGGGCTTGATACCTCAGCTGCTGCTCAAGGCTCAACAACAGGGTCATTCAGGTATGAGAGGACTCCAGGAGCAAGTCCAAAAATAACTTTAAAGGTACCTAAACTGTAAGGAACAGGATTACGGAGCACTGCAGGTTCTGGCCCCAACTTCAGCTGCAGAAGAAAATCCCATTATCCTGTCCCCACACAGATCTTTGAATGGCCTACTTTGAACTCAGTGATGGAAAGGATTCATTGCTTTTAAGCTGTAATCTTCATGGAAGAGATGAGATACTGGATTACAGACCTTGTGAGTGACCAATAATAGGCAATACTCTTTCTTGTTGCATTTTTCATGGAATAGATGATAAAAAATGAAGTAGATGGCTCCGGGTTTTCCATTACTCGTTTGCTTTTGTAATTCCCTAATTTTTGTTAACTATTCTGTAAAATTACTTGGAACCAGATATTTTGGGATATCAAATATGAATACATTTTACCTTGAGGCTTCTAAAAGCAAGAAGCAGAGGGGACAGAGGTGTCTCGGACCTGTCAGTGCCAGAATCCCGGACCTCTGGAGCTCTGCAGGCTGAAGAGGGCAGCAGCCTCTAACCCAACCCCAGCAGGGTGAGCTGCACCCAGAAGAAAGGCCATGTGTGTTTGTGGGGTTGGAATCCACTCCTACACACGGACTGCTGGGGTATCCGTACAATTCCAGCGAGAGTTTTCCATTTTAATACAATACTGGTTCTATTTATTAATGTGACACCAACGTGTGTTTTTGATTTTATGACATTGCTTTCTACATGTCACAGTCACAATCTCAAAAACCGCAGGTGTATATGGTTAGTGCTTTGCAGATAACTTGTATAAATTATTCTTTGGCCAACACTGTCTTTATCAACACACCAGCGACACAGAAAAGCTGCTTTGTCCTTTGTGCAAGTCAGAGTACAGGGAATGCTGCTCTTCCTCTTTTCTGGCAGATTTTTGTTAAGTGCTCTGGAAGTTCAGTCAAGGGAACGAGGTAAAAAAAGACATGATTATGAAGTATAAAAAAGGAATATATGTTGTCTTACAAAATGTCACTCTCTACCTACCAGGCAGGTGAAGCAATCTTCCAAGAAAATCTCAGCATAGAAATACCAAGAACACGTTGCATTTCCAGGAATTTACTGATTGGGATTTGTATCTCTGATAATGTCAGTAATTCAGGCATTAACCTGCCATAACTAGCAGCAGCTGTGCTGAGCTCATTCCATCCTTTCTCTTATAGAAACCATGCTCTAACCTGCTGCTTCTTTCAAGTGAGGAAATTGAAGGAAGGTCCAGGTGTTCAAGATTTAAATTTAATTCTCTCAGAAAGAAAAAGAAAAAAGAATAATTTTAGATTATTTTGTTTGCTTCTAGAAGCTGAAACAGAATATCTCAGGTTGGAAGGGACCTACAGGGAACATCAAATCCAACTCCCTGCTCTTCACAGGACTACCTGAAATTAAACTTGGGAAACAGACCTGAAAACCAAACGAAAAAAAAATCCATCTAAACTCATAAGCTATGGGTGCCCAAAATTAACAAAAGGGTGCATTTGCCAGTGCAGGGCCCCACACTAGGACTGAGGTTAATTACTGGCCCAGTTAATTAGAGGACTCCAGAGCCTCTGGGAGCCTCCCCCAGGCTGAACCTGCAGCAGCTCCCTTACCTCAGGCTCCTCCTGGCTGCAGGAACTTGAAGCCCCTCTCATGAGAGGGATCAGGCACTGGGAGTCTGTGGTTTTGTGCCTTTTGCATCCTTCGACCTCGTAGTACCAGACAGGAGCGCACCCACCCCTCTGTGTGTAGCAGCATTCCCTGGGGGAAGCAACTCTTAAAACATTCTGATTACACTTGCAACAAGTCTTTGCAAAGCCTGTGCAAAATCAGCACCATCTTTGCCCAGGAACAGATAGTCCTGGCCTATTTAAACTGTGTTCAATCTCCTTGTCCACTTTTATAATCAAAATAGAGTTCTAGGGACAACTGGAATCCTGAGATACTTATTCTTCTGACTGCACCAAGGTGTGCCATTAGGCAATAATTCAGGCATCTGACCACATGCTGTTTGTTACATCAGAAACATCCCAGACTTGCAAGCCAGTGCTACTGATCAGCTCTTTCCAGCATCTCAGTCCTCACCACTGAATTAATTACCTGGATCTGGGTAATGAACTTCCCAAGTGACCCTGAGGGTTAAGGGCCCACTCCTCTTCCTTCCCAGATCAGCATGATGATCTGTAAGGTGGTTTTGTCATGTGTATCATGTAGGTGGCAATCCTGTTGATTCCCCTTGTTGGAAAAATCAGAAAGCCCCTTAATTCAAGCAGAAAATGTTAAACCTCCTGGACATGCCAAGCACAGCCCAGCTGTATAATCACCACTGTCAGCGCCACAGTCACATCAACAGAACAGGCTTTGTTCTCCTTGCATGAAATTTCACAATTCCCTATTTTTTTCCAGTCTGGGGGTCTAATCCTTCATGGTTCTGGCTGTAGCAGTCGTTAAGGTGTGATAATAGCCAGCAGATGCCATTCCATTCCTGTAGCAGGGTGTCTCTGCCGTAGGTTTCACACTGTGCTCCATCCCTCCGAGGCATCAAGGGCTCAGCAGTGACCTCGCAGCTCCCACTGATTCCCTGCAGCTCTGCCTGCCTTGTCCAAGCCAAACTGTGTGGTTCAGGCTGAAAGCACAAGAATTCCTCTTGGTAGCAGGGATGTATTTGCAGGAAAGCAGAAATTGCTGTGAATGCAAGGACTTCTCACCTAACAGGACAGATTCTCCTCTTGAAAACCATTAACAGCCACGGTGGTCAAAACCAGCAAAAGCTTTAAAAAGTAAATTAATTTTGAGATGTTCTCACTGACTTTTCCCATGTATTGTTTCAAAAATTTTCAAATACCAAGTTAGGATTGTGGATTTTTTCCAACATCCAAAATAAAAAGAGGAAAACAATGAAATACTTTTCATAAAGGTATTCCTTGCAAACCAAGGGGGGAGGTCACTCATTTTCCTTTGATTCAGTGATTAATTTTAAATTAAACTGTTAAGTATTTTCTGCCTCACATCATTAATGAGTAAGACTACATGGATGTTATAACCATCTTTCTGACACCAAGCTCAGAGCTTTTAGAACTATTATTTTAAAAGGGAAAAAAAAAAACCAACAAACAAACAAAAAGGAAAACCCATGACTTTTGTGCTAGTAACAAAATTAACCAATGGCTGGGGTCTCAGAGCAGATGAATTGCAGAGGGTACAGTGATTTTTCAGATTCCTGCATGATGTGCTGCTGGTTCTCTTTCTACATCTTATTTCAATAAGCAAATTACCAGAAAAAGCCAGTGTCCGATTTGTCCTATGAGAGATGATTTTTCACGTGGAAAGCATTGCGCAGAAGTGGTTTCTGCTTTGAGCTGTGTGCCACGTGTCACCAAATATTTATTTTGCACATTACAGCAACTCATCTCTGGATCTTATCTGAGAAGAATGGTGTTTCATATTTGAGTCACTCTTATCCTTCTTGTGTCATCAGTGTTCCAAGAAAATGCTGCATTCAGATACCAAACAGGGCAGGCAAGTTCCCAGCCAAGAGAAGGCTTGTTCAGCTATAGCAAACTGGCATTTTAATTGGGAAAGGAATTTTTCTACCTGCACTATATTTATGGCAGACAATAGCAGGGGTATTCACAGGCACTGATATTTTTTGAATTACAAAACGCTTCCAGCTCCAGGTGTCAGTGACTGCACACAAACACCTGCTGGTGTAAACAGGAGGAGAACTGTGTGCACAAGGTCTCTGCTTTCTGTAACTGGAGAAAGGGTTCAGATTTTTCACCAAGCTTTATTAGCAAAGGACCTTTACTCATTGATAGAGAAGCTATATCAAAATATGAGTTATCTGTAATAAGGTCTCAATTCAACTTTATTTTTGTCGTGCTTTTACAGAGGTTGCAGTCAGCAGGGCTAGAACTGAACACAAAACAGCAAGGAAGAGACAGTCTCACTTCAAAGAAGATATGAACTATTTAAAAGGGAAGAAAGAGAGAATTAAATCTCAGTTTCACCCACCTACAAGTCAGGAGCACAGCATGAGCCATTTGTCTGAGGCCCCCCTAAGGTCAATGGAAAGACACAAAAACTCCTTCATGCCCCATTCCACCTGCACAGGTGGGTGAACAAGGCCTGGCCATGAGGAGACCTGTCCTCACTGCTCTGCTGGGTGCTCTGTCCTGTCCTGGGCCAGACTGCAAACCTCCTAGAGCTTCCCCAGGGGCAGCCTCTCCCACATGGTTCATGTAGGGCTTGATATCCAGCAGCGCTCTGGCTCTGCAGAAATCCCCGGGTGAGAATTTACAGTCTTTGTCTCACACAAAGAACCTTCTGATCTTAACTCCACAGTTAAAACATCCACAGTCAGAAACAGGGCTAACAACTACATGCAAAAAAACCCATAAAAATATTGAATCCAATTTTCCCATCCCATGAGAAACTGTGAGCAAAAATAGGAAAGAAGCCACCAATAATTGTGAGCAGCTCCTACGTGCAGCAAGTGGCTATTTTGTATGACGATAGGAAAAGCAATCATCACTTGATGGACTAATTTATAATGATTATCGCAGCCTTGTTGGTCTCTGATAGCATACATGATATTCAGGGGGCTGATACAATCTCTCTCCTTACCAAGCATCACACTGTTTCTCCTAGAGCAAGCACTGTAATTAAGATTGGGAAACAAAGCCAGTGATACGCACGTAACCCAAAGTTTAAAACCACTCACTTCCCCCACTGGCTGGAGAATCAGAGAGAGGTTGGCAGGGGAGCACAGCAGGCACAAAAACACGTCTGGCAGGAGACAGGAGGGGCTTTGCACCCCCTCAGCTCACCTGCAACAAAGGCTGCAGGTGACAGAACACCTAGTGCCACTGGGAGCAGGGGGCAGAGCTGGCACTGCCCCCCGTGCGCCTGCAAAGAGCCCTCGGAGCTCCAGCCACGGCAGGGCCTTTCCCAAGTGTCAGCTTGGCAGCACCTTAAGTGAATTAAGGCTGTTGAAAATATTTAAAGCACTTGAGCCACCCTACATCACATCCTGAATGTGTTGTGCGTGAGTGCTTTTGGATGCACTCGTGGTTTCATCACTTCTTTTCCTCTGCTGTTCAAGGAAAAGAAAAGGCATCCATCCCCTAAGAAACGGGCCCTCTCTCCCACGCTGATTTCCTGATATATAAACATATAGAAGGACTATCCTTAAATCCATTTTTTCTACAGATATTACCATTTTGACACTTCTCCTTTTTTTTTTCTTCAATAGAGTGTTTTCCCTAGACCTTAAAGCGCCTCTTCAAGGAATAGCACTTTGCAGTATGAACATGCAGTGACTTTCCTAAGAAAATATTGTCAAAATAAGGTCTCTTCACAGAGCATTTGAGTTTCAAAAAAGCATAATTTTACACATTTCTATTAAAATTGAGTTATTATGATCAGTCTGTTATTTTCATTTACATGAAGAGAACACAGAGGAGTGAATAATTTGCCCGATATCACATAAGAAACCTATGAAAGAGCAAAGGTTTGAAAGGCAGAAATGGGATCAGCCACAGTTACTGTCAGCCATCCTTCCATATTTCTAGTTTAGCCTGGAGATGTGACTCTTGTGAGGTGACTCTGCAGCTACTCTGGTGATGTGTGTGTAGTGCACAAAGTGCTGAGCCTCCACTTGGGCAGTGAGACAAATCTGAGTAAGTGCTCTGTACCTGGTCCTTTGAGTCTGGAGAGGGTGGTGATGTGCTGTCACCATTAACAGCATCCAAAACCACCAAAACATCCATTAACAACAACAAAAAACTTCTGTTTGCAGAGTTTCCAAGCTGTGGTGACAAAAGGGGCATGAAAACTTGGAGAGCAGAACAGTTCCCTCTCTTCCCATGGGCAGTTTCCCAGCTGTACTGGGAAAGAAGAACCACTGTTTTGCTAATTACTGTGCAATCCTGACTTTCCAAGCTCAGGGGCTTCCTGCACTGCTACAGCCCTTCCTTGAGTAAGATTTTTCCCAGGAGCCAAGCCAACAGCATGTTCTGTGTTGGTGATGAGAGTCTGCCAGACAAACCCAGGGCATCACGCTCTGTCCTTGTGGGGAGCACTGGGGATGGGCTCCTTCTGTGGAGGAAGGTCTTTGTACAAAACAGTTTTGCAGGAGGTTCAGACAAAGCAAAAATGATTCTTACTGAGAGGGTCACCATTAGACTTGGAGGTGCCAAATGTATGGCATCTGAGGGAGGCGGTTTTGTCTCTGTTTCTCACCTTTCAAATATATTTAAATTGGTAATAAATTCAGTCAGTTTTCCCCAAGTCAAGTCTGGTTTGCCTGGGATGGTAATCGGTGAGTGATCTCCCTGACTTCATCTCATCTGATGAACACTTCCATCTCATTTTCACTATTGAGGAGGAGAATAAGAGCATCTGGGTGGGCATCTGGCAACCCACCACAGAGAAAAAGCATCTATTTGACAAAAATCCAGTTCAGCCACAGACCTGGTTACCAAGAAGATCTCAGCTAAAATATCAGCGGTCACCAGCCTGAACAGAGATCTCTGCTGATCTAAGCACACTTAACTGGTCAGAAAGTTAAAGTGATCTCAATAATACAATATCAGAGGCCCAGACGTGCCTGTGCTTTCCATCACTCTTTTCTCCTAGAGAAGCACAGTGGGTGAGGATATACACTTTCCTCTCCATTGTCCTCAAGTTATTCCTGTGCTGCTTCTCGTCGTCTCCATTAGCTTTCAGCTTAGCACAAAGGAAAAAATCTCTGGGATATTGGGAAAAATACAAACTGAAGAAAACAAACCAACAAAAACAAGCTCTGGTGCAAGCCTGTCACACAACATTCCTTTTGTGACAGAGCAGGTGTGAGCAGTGGGCTGGGACTGTGGCAAGCTGGGGTAATTATACGCTGTGCACAGCTGACTCGCACCTTCCACGGGATGTCACTGGGGCAGGACCGGGGCCATGTCACTGCTCAGCTGTGGGCTCCCTCCCCACACACAGCCAGAGCAAAGACATGGATGAAGTGACCACCTTTTGAAGCTTTCTTTCCTCCCTAGATTTGCCAGAGCTACATAAAGGTAAGAGCTTTCAAAATGCCTGGGGTCAACACTGTGTTTCCTCCTCAGGAGATAGAGAAAGGGAGGACACAAGGACTAAAGCAGACAGTGAGCTCAAGGAGTATGGCAGCTGTGGCTCTCTGCTGGGAATGTTAACTTTTCGTGATTAAATTGTCAAGCTCTGAAAACCTGCAAGCCTCTCTCATGTTCCTAAAATCTGGAGGCAAAGATTTTTCTCAGGATATTTTCTCTTTCTCCTAGAACAGATGAGAGATGGTAAAGAGGAAAAGGAGCTTTCTGAGAAGGTGGAAATGAGAGCAGTAATAAGGATGGAAATTCAAGCTAATGCACCATAGGAAAGGGCTTAGCTCACACATAAACACAGGGCACACACCTGCTTGCTTCAAGTGAATTTATTCATCATAACTTTGTAAGAGTTGCTAAACCAGCTCCAGATGCTGTAGGACACATTACTTGAGCTGCTCTATCAGTTTTCAATTGAAGAACAAGTTATGGACATTATTTTTAGAAGGGTATAAATGAAATGCTGGCAACCCATGATTCAATGCTGTTGGTGAGAGAATGTTCATCTATAAAGGAATTAAATTAAAAGTTGGCAAACATCAATTTTTAAAGTAATGATGAGGTGCTGGAAACAACTGTGTAAGGCTGCCCTCAATTTTGAAAGCTAAAAGGGAACGTGAAAGACAAAATTGTGTTCATAGAGGACAAAGGCTGAATCTAAACTCAGCATTTCCTATCTTCTGTGTGCTCGAGTTTTAAGGCCTAACCAAATGTGACCATGTCACAGCAGAACTGGTGCAGTGTCTCCTCAAAGCAGTATTTCTGTCCACAGCAGAGTTAAGGAAAACCAAGACTAATTAACTGCAGAACGTCACTGTGGCAGAACAGGAACTGAGCCCATTTTTTTTCCCCAGCGCAGGTTAAGGCACAAACCACTGGACAATACATCCTTTTAATGGTTCTTACTCTATTTTTGGAATGGCAATTAGGGAGGGACAAGTTCTAATGCAATCCCAGGGCTCAGCTGTACTCACCCTTCAGAGCAAGTGCCCTTTAAATACGAATAAAGTTGGTCATCTCAAGGGAACAAGGCATTATACATCAAACAGTAAATTAAGGAACAAGGTTTAATAGATAAACCTGGTGTGCATCAAAGGTTAGCACAAAAAGCAGGGATGGATCCAATTCAGTATTTTAATTAATAACCTTGGCAGAAATATAGGAGTGGCTAATAAAATGTATGACTTAAGAAACAAATTATGAAAGCAGAAATTCTATTACACAGAATAAGAAAAGTTAGAGACCTGCTGTGGCAGTATTTGTGTGCACTACAATGCTACAAAGCAGCGCACTTAGAAAACGACCAGAAATTTCAGCTGCAAGCTGGGAGTTCATTAGTACAGAATGACATTGGAGGAGAAAGACCTGCTGCTGGTTAATGACAACTTAAATACAAACCAACAGCATGAGGTGGCTGTGGAAAAGGAAATAAGTGCTGCTGGATTATTCTGCAGACAGCTTTTCCATTAAATACAAGATGACATTCATACCATCCCATAGGCTGAGGACAGAGGTCACTGACCATTCAGGGACAAGAAGGATGAATTCACTGTGCAGAAATGAAAAGGGCTCAGAACCTTGCTTAGCCCTGTGAAGGAAAGGCTGCAAAGGGACAGGAATGTTCTCTGGGCTGGCTCAAGGGGAGAAGGTTTTCTGCAAAAGCATGATGCTGGCACAATAGCACACAGCAAGGAACTACCATTAATAATTCTAGACTAGGAGGTTTGTGAAAGTTTACAGTGTTTTGGATTGATTTAAGGTGAGAGCAACAGGAGCAGTGAAGGTACTGAATTATAGGCTGGGGCTCTCTTCATGAAGGATTAACTCAACATAAACATCCGATGTGGGACAGGACTGGAAAATCCAGGCAGTCCCTGCCTATCCAGCAGCCTTGTGAGTGCACATACTGGGGAGTGAGTCAAGGCAGACAATAGACAAGAAAACAGAACCAGGTGAAGAGTTTCCAACAAGAAATATGGTGCATATTCAGTCAATCCCCCGCAGCTACATCCTCTCCATTTGAAGAGGCTGGTAGCCGGATCCAGGCTTAAAAGCCAGAATAACTGTGATATTAAAAAAATTAATTTCATGTGTAAAGAATGGGGAATTGGCAGAGCATTCTTCATCTCCTTGAAAAGGTTGTCTGCTACAGATATAATGAATACTTTTTTGAAGTCCAGCTTCTCATTTGCTGCCAGCTGTCCTCTCTTTTAGCTTCTGTTTAAGAATGAGAATAGGCAAATACCTGAATGCTGTTCGCCAATTATGTTTGTCTGTATTAGAGCTGGAACTATTCCTTCTTGAACATCTGGAAACCCTCAGCACATTGTGAATGTTACCTGAAATGACCAATGCAAGACTAAAGGCAAAAGATCTTTCCACTGAGGAATTCAGTGTTTAATTGCTAGCCGAAAACTGGAATTAACTGCTTCAGTCAAGTGAAACGGGCTCTTGATATTGTTCAAGCCCCAGATGTAATTGCATGCCAGCAATGGCATTTTGTGGCCAATCCTTAAAATATCAGAAATGTAAATTGTCTCATAAACACAGCTGGAAGGGCTAAATGCCCAGGAAAACGTTAAACTAGTGATGACAGGAGAACAAGAACACATTGCAGCAAACTGAAAGCCTTTGGGCCAGTACCCTACAAGCCAACAGGCCACTGGAGAAAACTGCTATACCTCCATATGTCTAGGGAGCGTGGAGATCCCTCACTATAATGTTTTAATGCTAATCTTCCAAAATACCAAACTTTTGAATGTAGTACCCTATATTCTTTAAACACCCGAATCTTAAAGTTTCCTCCAAAATACCATGTTCCTTTTTTTCTGTCCTGAACACAACCTCACTGAATGGCAAATCCCACAGTGACATCAGATGAAGCTGGAATGGACATTAAACACTTCTCATAAAGTCACTGCTTGCTGAGATGCCATCCTGGAGAGCCAGATATGAATGTGAAAGCAGAATTAGTACTGCAGTGAGCTTCGACTTTCAAATGAAACCCTTTTCCAAGCACAGATGACAGTGCCTGTGCCTCTGCAGGCACACTTGGAATTAATGGCAGCTGTGGGGTTATTCAGCCAACAGGGACAGTCGGGAGGGACGTGCAGAGGTGCCGGTGAGAGCTGGGCAGTGCGGCTGTGAGTGGAATTTCACACCTCATCAGCTTTGCTTGCCTGCATGAGGCTGCTCTTCACACCCAAACACAAACCCTGGAGCAGATCAGAGGAAGATGAAGGAAACTGCCTGCCCATTCTTCCCTGGAATCTGTCCTTCCTGGAACAGAAAGGCTTTGTCATTCGCACCTCACTTTCACTGAACGGGCTCTTTGTGCACATGCCTCAGGGTGTGATTTACTTATTTTTATTAAATACTGATTTCCACAGGACTTAAAGTCAGCTTTATTTTCCAGTGCATGTCCATATGCAGAAGAGATTAAAACTTGGGAGAAGACAGGGAATTGTTTTGGTGCCCCTGGGACGATGCGGTTCTGCCTGCAAATCAGGCAGTTTGCAGTAGTTTGAGTCAATCTGCTTCAGATAAACCCAGGCTCACTCCAGAAGAGCTCCAGGGGCTGCTCTGCCCTTGCACAGAGCTCTGTGTGCTCAGGGTGACTGCAGAGAAGGAAACGCACATCACCTCCTAAGCTATTAATTGTGACCCTCCTGGGCATTACTGTAGGGAAGTTTATAGGGCATTTTCCTGCTCTTCAGGAGCTGCTGCCTGATATTTCTCCTTGTGACTTTTTCCTCCAGGGCTACCCACACTGTTCTCTCCCATATCTTCTCCTCCAAGAACTGAAAAAGAGGGAATTCTCTAGCTCTAATCTATGGCAACAACTCCTACAGGTTTGGGAGTCACAGCCCTAAAGGGCTCTCAGGCACCTTATACAGGGTTGGAACCAAGAACTGGGAGTAACATACTGGAGTATGTTATATTAAAGGGGCCGCTGAGTTGCATAAACCACCCTAGAAAATGCCTTTCCTGGACCTCTGAACTTGCAGCATTCAGGCCCAGAGGGTATCCAAGCCCCTGGTGCTTTCTCCCACACAGGCTGAAGAGGCTCCTGCAGAAGCTGAGCCCAGCTGCCCACCCAGCCCTGGAGCAGGTCCTCCCTCCCAGCACACAGAGAGCACACAGCAGCAGCACTGAAAATGAGCAAATTCAGGGCTTTATCAACAGCCTCAGCCCACAGCTTCTGTGCTTGGCAGCTCCAATAGATCAAACACAAACCTGGCATCCCACACTATTCCCTGCTCTGCTGCTGATTCACTTTTGCACCTCGTGTCCTACACATCTACCTGGTGATATTATCCTGATACCTCTCTGGGTGGAACCAGGATTAGTCAGTGTGTGCTTGCTCTCAGCAGTTAACTTGACAAGTTAACACTGTGCTAACCGTGATTATTCCCTCCTACCCTGTGCCTCTTGCAAGCGCCTGCCTGGGTTTACAGGCACTGGATGGAATTCAAAAGCCCTTTCCTCTTTTTCCTGTTTCACAGCGAGATGAATTCTGCAGAAGTGTCGCCCAAAAGGACACCACCCAGTATTTAGTGTATGGTGTTTCACTACCAAGATAAGAATAAGACAAAAACTTGGAGACTCCCTGTAATTTTGCCCACTAATCCCTGTCCCAGGGGAGCAGCTCTTGGCCAACCCTGGCTAATGTAACATTATCTATCACCACACTCCTGAGCCCACGGTCACGGCTGACACACTCTCCTTCATCTCCCTTGGCTCTCACAGCTTCATCCTACCCAAATTCTCTCTACTCTCACCTTTTTTCCTTCTCAGTGGGATCCTCATAAAGCTTCAACAATGGCCTATTAATAGCTCTGACATTCTCAATCACCTGTTTTAGCTCCTTTATAACAATTATACCGAGATGCGCCTTTCTCCAGCCATTCTCTCTAATCCATGTGTTTTCAATTTCCTGCGGCATCTTTGGCCTTAACGTGGCCAGTGCTGGATTTCTGGTTTTTTCTCTACACCATCCTACCTATTCCCTTTATTATTCATTCTCCTACCATTTTCCATATCACCTGCTGTTCATCCAGATTTGTGAAAATTACAGCACTTCTTCCCCGATGATATTTTCAAATTCCTTCTTCTTTTCCTCCCTGAGGGACTGATGCTTTATCTCAGCACTACTGATCCCCCCTCTTTTGTCCTCCCCACCCATATTGCCCTCCAACACTCCTTGGGAACAGACCTGTTGAGACCATCCTGCCTTGCCCAGCAACTCCTCTGTTGCTTTTCTTTGACCTCACACACTCCGGCAGTTTGTGCATCTGTGCTCCTTTTCCCCCCAAAACTTCCCTTCCTCACTGACCTGTGCAAAAACCCTGTGCCTTTCTTCTGCAAAGGACTCCTACAGTAAATGTTAGTAGGAAATCAACCAGTTAATACTGGTTCAAGGGGCAGCTAGGAATAATTAACGCCTTTCCACTGACAGAAACACAAACACATCCCCATCCGTGTCCTCTTCGTTCCACCCGCCGTTATTGTGAGGATCAGCTTCTGCTAACACCTGCAAAACACACATTTTGTGGCCTGATCTTGCTCAGAGCCTCAGGGAACGCAGTCATACATAATAAGGATGTTTCCCAACAAAAGCCTGTCACCTACCGATGAGACAATGGTTTCACAGGACAAAGCTGGTCGCGGTAACAATGGTGATAAGGTTGCACAATAACCCGAGGAAAGACAGATCCGAATTGCCACTGATTGCACTGACTTAATCACATGTGAAGGTTTTTTTCACAGGTGCTCCAAGTGTGCTCTTCCCTTCCTTGATTATTTTGACAATCCATGGGGAAAAAAAGGTTATCTTTTCTGCAGAGGTAACACTTTGAGTCACGGGTTTACACACTTTCAATAGTGTTTTCTGGGGGAACATTTTTCGCTTTCCAGCACAAAGAAACACCCCAAGATGGTATTTTCTACTCTCCACCTTCCTCATCGTGAAGCGCAGTGCGGCAGGAACCGACCGCGCTCCGGCCTACAAAGAGCCAGAATGTGAGAACTGCGATTTTCCCTCTGAGCATCACCCGAGTGCGAGAACCAGGAGCTCCAGAGGCACTGGCAAATGCAGGGCACGGAGCGGGGCGTGCAGCAGGGTTTATGATGCGCTCCCTTCGGCAGGTGAGCCGCGGAGATGCTCGGGGAGAAGGCGCGCGGGGAAGTGCCCATGGTGATGTACGAGCCGCACCGGCAGGAGCCCTCGGCCCCGCAGTTCTGCGGCCAGGACGGTAAGTGAGGGCTTGGAAACAGCAGCCACAGGGCTCCTTGGGCACACCGAGGGTTGGTTTCCTGCATGTCACCGAACACATTCGGGCCCGGCCTTTCCAGGACGTGATGGGGTTAGAAAGCGTCTGCGCCAGGATATAAAACCCAGGGCTGGGGTAGGATCTCCTAACAGAAACACCATTAAGCGGCAGTAAGTATTTTTGTTGGTTTAGTCAATTTTCGAACAACGCACACTTTTTTGCAGCAGTGTCGCTACAATAATTTCATATTCCTAACGTGCAAATGTGTTCAGCCAGCGAACTCTGTACGTGGATGGGTTATGTCCTGCTTTAATTGCCATCTAGTTTTACAGAGGACTGGCCTTTTCCCTGACATCCCTGCTGGCCAGAGCTGCCCTGCCTAGGCGAGTTCTGCAGCCAGACTCCCACAGGGATGAACAGCCCCTGCCCATGGGTGAAGCGCTGACAATTCAGCTCCAGGGCTGCGAGTGGGTGCCAAGAACTGCTGCTCCTGGGTTGGCTTTTCCTTCTGAAACCAGGCACTGCTCTCACACCTACACAAGTATCTCACAGCACTCCTTGTCTGCAGTGATTCCACCTTCCTTACCTTCCTGCTACTGAGGAAATTGCCATTTACGGGACAGGACTGAAGAAAAAATCCGAGTGGGAGATCAGGTGGTGACTAATGAGGCTCCATGTGTCAGTCGTGGGCCTCTAAACCTGACTCATTTTCAGAGTATTTCACTCTGATCAGCTCTCCCTGTAAATATTTTTGTCTTCAAAGATCTCCCTGGCCTCTTTCTAAGCTCAGCAGAGCTTGCAAGAGACTGGGGAGAAGGAGTCTCACTTGAGAGCTACTCAGCCAAGGGACAGGGGCTGCACACACCCAACACTGAGCTGCAGGGTCTCGTCCTTGTGCAGGAAGCAGATCCTTCCCAAAAACACATCGAGTGGTAACTGACTTGTACTAAGAACATTCCTTTTCTAGATCATAAGGAAATTATTTTGTTTTTAATTTTTTTACAATTTTTTTCCCTACAAATAACACCCCCTAAAAACAAACAAAAACATCAAACAGAAAACCACTCAAAGCCAAAAACTGAACACCACCCCATCACCACGAAACCCAAATGCCGTTGCAAATCTTTACTGCTTCTGGCAAGCCATTCAAGAAAATATTGCTAACGTTTTTTTCATCTTTGTCACTGTATTTTGTCTCACTTTGGAAAATTCCAGTTTATATCCCTGTGGGCTCATTCCCTGGTTGCACTCACATCGTTTCTGAAAAGCTCGAGCACAGGCTGGACTCCCAGCTCAGGGCTGCTCTGCCTGGGGGTGAGGGTTTCTCCAATGCTGTCCAGGCTTGACCATCCAAGATTTCTCATAGGGACTGTCCTCCTCTCCCAAACTCAGTCCTGTAGTTTGGTACCACGCTAGCTGGCTGTTAAGTTTTGTACATGGGTTTATTTTGAATGTATCCATGAATGTATTTTTTAATACAGTAATTTATTTCACTTCAGGTAGGCTGATTGCATTCTTAATTTGAAAGATCAGTAAGAGAACTGAAAATCCTTGAGGTGTCTTAGTCACCAGCTTCCCTTCTCCCAAAATAAAAGGAAAAAGATCTCTGAACTTTGTTTTCTAGAACAAAGAGTATGATGAAATAACTTGGTTGAAAGCTGAGGAAGTTCAAGCTAGTAAAAAGGCTCTAAATACTCAGAGTAAGGATAGTTATCACTGAAATTAGAGGTACTGTGGATCTGTTATCAGTGGAGTCCTTAAATTAAGATTGAGTACCATGCCAGTGTTATGCTGGAATGGACGAAGTTGCTGCCTTTCCTAAAAAATTATTTGGTTTCTCAGCTTTTGTTATACAGAAAGTGAGACCAGCCAGTCACTGCAGGCTTTAAAAACCCAGGAGTCAGTACAGTGGCTGTTTCTCCCTGTGCTGGATTTCACCCTCTCTGCGAGGCACCTCTTGTCTCACTCCACGCAGCTTTTGGGAGCCAGAAGCTGTTTGCACTTGTACAGTTTGCCCTGGTTTTCTTTGCACAGGGGGCTACGAGTTTCCTTCTCCCCCGCCTTACTCCTGCCGAGAAACCACCACCATCGAGGAGCCTGGTAAGTGCAGGGGTTGTGCTCCTGACAGCTCTCGTGCCACATGCCAACAAAAGCGAAATAGGTTTCGTTTTAAAATCAACAGAGAGGGTGGGAGTTTTCTGACCCAATCTCAATCTCATAAACTGGAAAATTTGCACAGAGATGTCAGAAGATAAACTAAGACAAGGGACTCAGGCTTGCTTCTCCAGCATTAGCCAATCTACACAAGTACCCCTTTAAAAAAAAACCAAACAAACCAAAAAAGCCCAGCCAGAAGCCAGGGCTTTCAGAATAAATCATTTTAAGGGCAGTGTTCCTGATCTAGTCACCTTTATGGAAGTGGAGAAGCTCAAAGGAGATGCTGAGGAAAGGCTTTGAAAAAGAGTCAATAACACCTCATACAGGAGGAAAGGAAACACATTTTTAAATATCCCTAAAACCAGCAGGCACTTGAACTCAGACATGCTCTATCCTATTTATGAAACAGATACCTTCCCACTCCTCAAGTTTTGCCTCAGGCTACAGTGTGAAGTTGTACCCTAAACTTGTTTTAGGATCCTTAAAATAGTATTTTTTTCCCAAAAACATTTCTGAAAAAATATCCTTCATGTACCCACAAGGGGCATCCCCCGCAGGGAGTATGACAGTCAAGTCTAGACTGCAAAAACATGAGCTGGAGTCCAACTGGGGACAGCACTAGAAGCTGTTTGATGGCATTTAGGTTTTAGAGTAACTGCATCGATGAATTTCTCATAACTACTGAAAAGTTGATTCAGAATGTTCCTCTGTATCCTTCAAACCTCTTCAGGGAGAACAAGCATTTTCATATGATTTTAAATATCAGAAGATAAATTCTCAGTGTCAGAGTACATCTACCAGAGGGTGGTGGGGACTGCCTGACTCCAGGGATTATCCCACAGACAACTCCCTGTGTATGTCCTTATCCGAGTAAAACTGGCTGGTTTTAGGTGCAATGTATTGGGGCACACAGAACAACCAGCACAGTGGTTCTAAGGAATATACCTGAAATCAACAATAACATGGGTGCCACCTTAAGAGCCCACATTCTCCCAGTTAAGGCTTTATAACTTGTAAAATATTTCCTGTGGTTCTAATTGGGCTGCTTCTCCTCTCCTCCTGAATTCAGTTTATTTGGTCTCCCAGCCTCCAATCATTGTGGCAGGGATCTTCTCCAGCAAACCAACATCCACAATCTGTCCTTCCTGCCGCCAGCACATCACCACCCAGGTCACCTACAGACTGGGCAAGCTGTCCTACCTCCTGTGCACAAGCCTGTGCATGGTTGGGTAAGTTTTCATGGGCACTTTAGAGATTCAGCATAGCAGAAGGTTAAAAATGAGTAATTAAAAAATCAAAGTTCTAGTTAGAGCTTATACAGACAGTTTGCCCTTTTCCACTTGATAAGAAGCCATCCTGTCCTTTCTAGATACAGTCATCATGCTACAGGGGATGCAAACTTGCTAAATTTAACCCAGGATGTTTCACTTTTCATAAGACAAGCAGAAATTAGTACAACGTTGTCTACTTCCCAACTGTCATTTAGAATCAGGCTCAGAAACCGACTCATGCATAAGATGTAAGAAGCGAAGATTAATTTTTTGGAAGATACTTCAAACATTAACAGACTTGGGAAAGAAGTGGATTCATACAGTGAAAAGGCAGACAGAACAAGGCAGGGAAAAATCACAGATGCAGCCAGTAATCATTCTGTGCATGTCCATCTCCTCTTTGGCTGCAGGTGCTGCTTTGGATGCTGCTTCGTACCTCTCTTTGTGAGGGCCTTCAAGGATGCAGACCATTACTGCCCGTGCTGCCAGTTTCACATTTATAGATACAAAAGACTATAGAAACAAACTTTATGAAACCAGATGATGTAAAGCCTCAATTTCCTAATGGCATAAGATTCTGCACATAAAACTACTGCTAGGAAACTCAAAGGAGTATGCTTAGGTTCTGCAGCTCCCTTGCTGGTGAACCCACCTGTAAACTCCAATTTACCACCACATGGTTGGACTGGCTTTAAAACAAAAGCACTTAAAGACTAATTTGCAGTGTCACTTAATTCATGCTCTATTTGATTTGCTGCCCTGTGCTGTGAAGTTTCCAGCTGGTGAGTACTTCAGCTCCTCTCAAACCTCCCACCCAGCTGGGACACAGACTCCTCCGGACCTCTCAGCCCAACGCTAACCAAGGTTTGGACATGGATGTTTCAGAGAAGCTCCTACCTTCTCTGCACTGGAACTGACTGGTTGAGATTTCATTTTTCTCTGCTCTTCTTCCTATGGGACCTACCCCTGCAGGGCTGTGGGTGGTACAGTGTAGCTGATTATTTATTAACAAAACACTAATTTATGAGACTGTCTTTGCTCTGTTATGTATGAGGTAAGAAAATAAACCTATAATTGTTCACAATACTGGCAAAACATCTGCTGTCTGCACTGCTTCCATGCCCCATTGCACCCAGAGCAGAGATGCAGGTCACTGGGACACCCCTTTACACTAACAAGCTACAATCCAAAAGGCAAACACACAAAGAAGAAATATCAGCAAACACAGCTTGAAAAAAGTCACCACATCACAAGGCCGTGATTTTACCTCTCGGCCTTCTCACTGCACTGTATCATCTCCCAAAGCAGGGACATACCTCTACATAGAACTTTACAGTCACTTATCTTGTGAAATCAAATATCTGCAATTGCAATGCCCAGGAGGTGCCAGAACCTTCTCAACACTGACAGCAGCAGCACCTGCTGCAGCTTATTGCTGGCTGGAAAAATAAACAGAGGAAGAGAAGAAACCCATGCATATCTATGTTATAGCATCATAAATGCTTTCACATTGAATCAGCACCCTGCTTGCTGAGGGCAGGTGGGACGAGAGGCAGCAGCACTGGGCTGCTCCCCTACCCTGCTCTGAGTACAGGGTCTGCACTACCGGGCACTTCAGGAACTCTAAAAGCTCCTTATCCAAACCCTGTCCCGGAGGTGTGACCACGCTCCCTGTCCCTGCTGTGTGACCAGTCCCCTGTCCCTGCTGTGTGACCAGTCCCCTGTCCCTGCTGTGTGTGACCAGCCCTCCTGTCCCTGCTGTGTGACCAGTCCCCTGTCCTAGCAGTGTGTGACCAGCCCCCTGTCCCCGCGGTGTGTGACCAGCCCCCTGTCCCTGCTGTGTGACCAGTCCCCTGTCCCTGCTGTGTGACCAGTCCCCTGTCCTAGCAGTGTGTGACCAGCCCCCTGTCCCTGCTGTGTGTGACCAGCCCTCCTGTCCCTGCTGTGTGACCAGTCCCCTGTCCCTGCTGTGTGTGACCAGCCCCCTGTCCCTGCTGTGTGTGACCAGTGCCCTGTCCCCGCGGTGTGTGACCAGTCCCCTGTCCCCGCTGTGTGTGACCAGTCCCCTGTCCCTGCTGTGTGACCAGTCCCCTGACCCCGCGGTGTGTGACCAGCCCTCCTGTCCCTGCTGTGTGACCAGTCCCCTGTCCCTGCTGTGTGTGACCAGTCCCCTGTCCCCGCTGTGTGTGACCAGCCCCCTGTCCCCGCGGTGTGTGACCAGTCCCCTGTCCCCGCTGTGTGTGACCAGTCCCCTGTCCCTGCTGTGTGACCAGTCCCCTGTCCCTGCGGTGTGTGACCAGCCCTCCTGTCCCTGCTGTGTGACCAGTCCCCTGTCCCTGCTGTGTGTGACCAGTCCCCTGTCCCCGCTGTGTGTGACCAGCCCCCTGTCCCCGCGGTGTGTGACCAGTCCCCTGTCCCTGCTGTGTGACCAGTCCCCTGTCCCCGCGGTGTGTGACCAGCCCCCTGACCCCGCGGTGTGTGACCAGTCCCCTGTCCCTGCTGTGTGATCAGTCCCCTGTCCCCGCTGTGTGTGACCAGCCCCCTGTCCCCGCGGTGTGTGACCAGTCCCCTGTCCCCGCTGTGTGTGACCAGTCCCCTGTCCCTGCTGTGTGACCAGTCCCCTGTCCCTGCGGTGTGTGACCAGCCCTCCTGTCCCTGCTGTGTGACCAGTCCCCTGTCCCTGCTGTGTGTGACCAGTCCCCTGTCCCCGCTGTGTGTGACCAGCCCCCTGTCCCCGCGGTGTGTGACCAGTCCCCTGTCCCTGCTGTGTGACCAGTCCCCTGTCCCCGCGGTGTGTGACCAGCCCCCTGACCCCGCGGTGTGTGACCAGTCCCCTGTCCCTGCTGTGTGATCAGTCCCCTGTCCCTGCTGTGTGTGACCAGCCCTCCTGTCCCTGCTGTGTGTGACCAGCCCTCCTGTCCCTGTTGTGTGACCAGTCCCCTGTCCCTGCTGTGTGTGACCAGTCCCCTGTCCCTGCGGTGTGTGACCAGCCCCCTGTCCGGCTGTTCGGTCACTCACTGACCGTGGCCGCAGCCGCCGTCCCGGCCATCGCCCCCCACCGCCCCCTGCCGGGCACGGGGCGCACTGCGCGCTCCGCCCGCGGGGGACCGGGGCAGCGACAGCGGGAAGGGTCAGCGACAGCGGGAAGGGTCAGCGACAGCGGGCAGAGCCCAGGCCAGAGCCCCCAGCAGCTCCTCCGGCGGCTGGCACTGCGACACAGCGAGGGCAGGTCCTGGCTGTTGGACACCGTGGGGTTGAAGGCGGCCGTAGAAATGAGCTCCAGAAACGGCACTGCCCACCGACCCTGCCATCCTAAGCCAGCATCACAAACTGCCCCTGCTGATCCCACGGTTTAGATTGGACAAACTGCCCCTGCTGAGCTGATCCCATAGTTTAGTTAAGCTAGGCTGGCCATATGCACTGATTTTTGCTTCAACACGGAACTGCAGCCTTCAGACTATAGAAACCCCAGTCTTCAGACTGTGAAACGTGAAAAAACATAATCAATGTAAGTAAAAACTTAAACCACCATTTCCCTGGCCCTACATGAAACTCAGAGCCAGCACTCCCCAGCCCCCTCAACACCCAGGCCACTCCCAGAGCAGCTGCTCCAGCTTTCACTCCTCCGTACCAAGGTCAGTGACTCGCCCTCCTCTGGTCACCCAACCCACGGTGACCTAATGGAACAGAAACGCACAAGGATCGAAGGCAGCCACACAGATGGCAGCACAACAGGCTTTACCAATTCACACATTGTTTTAGGATGCTAAGATTTTTCTCCATTTTAAAATCTGGCTGTGAAACCACAAGATTTGCTGTTAATTAGTGGTTAATAACGCACCAAGTCAGTGACATTCATCAGGAAAGGTGCAAAACCCAAATCTACATGAATATGCACACAGCAAAGGAATTATATAAATGTATGACTTGAGATGTGCAGGAGGTATTTAACACAAGTCGTTAGGACATTTTTACACCACTATTTACAGGTACAATAGTTTACACAAGTGTTTAATAAAAAATAAAGGCTTCCAGCCATAGCAAATTTAATTCCCTGCTGTGCTTGGTATACAGCTAACTTCAACATCACCTGGGACAGAAATTAAGTTGAATACAGATTTGGAGCTGGATTAAGACATATCACATGTGAACACTGCCCCCTTTTTCTGACCTCAAAGACCACGCAGGTTTAACAGCCAACAATAAATGAACACTCACTGCTCTCACATCAAACAGCGACACTCTGCACCTCAATACCAAAATGTTACAGGAAAAACAAAGGCTCAAAATGTGGAAGCTGACATACAAGTCAGAATTTACCTTCTGGCCAGCACACCTTATATTACTAATGCCATTCCTGACACACAATTTGGCTGAATTTTGCAAACGTCATCTACCTGATCTAACCAAAATCTCCCTGAGTTCTGAGCGACCCACAGGCTGTAACTCCCAATCCTCTCCAAAATGAAGGGCCAAGACACCAATGCAGTGTTTACCCTAGGCTATTTTATTTACAATATGTACAGTTCCTACAGAAAATGATTTCTCACAGAGGATATCAAACAGCAACCCCCCAGCGTGGCTCCGATGTGGGCGCTGCCGCCCGCAGCCAGCGCAGCGCCCACGGCCGGGCGGGTCCGAGCTCCAGAGGCCGGGCGGGGACGCTGGCTCGGGAATGCTGGCTCGGGAATGCTGGCACGGAGCTCCGGAGGGCAGCAGCTGAGGTAGATCCGGGATGCGGGAGGCACTCGCTCTGCTCGTCCTGCGGGAAGGCCACGGCCGGGCCCTGGCGCGTCCTGCGGCAGCACTGCCTGGTCGGGGTCGCTATGCCAGCCTGGGCGGCTGAAGGGGGCTGGGGCTGGCTGTCACTCTCTAGGCAGCAACTATGTCACTGGTGTGACCTGCTCAGATTTCACAGAATGCTTTGGACTCCTTTAGGATAAAAGGCACTATATAAATCTACAGGAACAACGCTCGCTATTTTCGTAGGGAGAATTCGGATGGGCTGTTAACAACATGTTGCTCTGATGCTGTGTACCATGAAATTACATCCTTATTGCTTAACACTTATATTACCATTACCTTAATTTAATGCATTCACTGTCTAGTATCCAGATAACTCCAAAATCTGAATAAAGAAATGAAATTCATGGCAGTTTTGAAGACTGTATTCTTGTAAATTTTTTTAAATGAACTAAACAAACATACTGCACCTGAGAAACCCTCCTGTCCTCCTCTTCTCTTCATAGGTGTATTTCCATATTTGAACAACAAGTTACTTGTGCTCCAAAAAATTTTTTTTCAGAAAATCCTTCAGTCATTGAAAACTGCATATGGAATGCCCCAAAGTATGGACTTCACCAAACTAGTGTGGGAATAGCACAAATACTGAAGCACATAAAATCCAGTCATCTAAAAACCAAAAGGCACCCAAAATCTGTTAGCGGCTTTTTCTTCTGAAATAGGAAGGATTGTGTTTCTTAAGATAGTCCCTAAAAGCTGCCAACATTCCATAAATTAATGTGAAAACTTAGTGACATTCAGATACAAACTCAATTTTATGTCAGTCTAAACAACACTATATATAATTAGGGCTTACTACTGCTGACCAGAGCCTCTTATTTCACAGAACAGTTCGGAAACAAATCCTGGTATTTACTGAAAGCCTGTAGAGACAATCCAAGTACCAGTAAAAACACCACTGGGATGGTGCAATTCTCACCAGCTTGAGGGAAATTTGAAGCAAAGGAAAGCTTTCTCCACTTAGGGCGTGCCAGTTAAGCACTTCCCTCTATCGCTAACCTACACACTCAGACAACAAAAAAAAAAGTAAACTAGTCTGCCTTGATTGGAAATAAGAGTTTAAAGCACTGCAAGATACAAACTAAAAAGAGAATCAAACATACCTAGAACTTGCACCTTCTGTTTTGGTGCAATATGAATACAAGGAACAATGAATACAAGGAACACACTAGGGAGGGAATCTATTTACTCTATGAAGAGACCTTACCTTTAGAGACTCCAGATTTCACTTTACACCATTTATAGCAATAGACTTGAGAATCTGGACCACAAAATTTTGTACAGGCAGGAAGAGTCCAGTCTACCACAAAGACTCTACTACAAGCTTTACAAACAAACTAGTAAAATAATTTTTCCATTTGTCTTTTTTGTACATGGCTCCTTCCTGGAAAACCTTTTATTTGTTAAGTTCAAATGTTACTAGTTAGGACATAAAAAAACCAAAAACCCAAAAAAAACTCCAAACCCCAAAACTATTAAACAGAAAACCCCACAAAGTTTCCCCAAAACAACCAATGAGGATTATACAATTGTCAACACTTAAGGAAAAAAACCCACACCTTTAGCAAAATCTCATGAATGAAAATGTTTCTCAAAACTCTATTTCCAAGGAGAGGAGAAATCTTCTTCAATGTCCATGTCATCACTCATCGAAAAAAATTTTATAGAAAATTTTATTCAACATACAACATTTTCCAGCAAAAAAAGGCAATATACAGGAAGAGGAGTTGTACACTGCGGCTACAGAAACAAAATAAAATACTGGAAAAGAATGTAAAATTAAGTGTGAATTGCTGATTCTATCTTTACTGCACTCAAAACTAGACACGCGGCTGGCATTAGCTCCAAAGAAAAGGAAGCAGTCTGGGGACTGAAATAAAACTACACACGATGAATATCAACATCAGTGAAATTCACTTGCAGACTCACCCAATAAAATTAACCTCCAAGTGTTAAATTGTACATGTTCATTCATTAAATATACAATTTCTTTTTTCGTTTTTTTTCTTCTTTTTTCGTTTTTTTTTCCTCCTTTTTTATACAAAGTCAACAGCTTACTAAACACTAGTGAGCATGCCCTCTGTGCTAAAAGGCTAGTTCTTGTGTTTTCCCCATCTCTTCCCATGGTAACTAAATTAATGATATTTATAATCTTTTCACTTGCTTTTGCCAACTTTTGAGTGTCATTCTATTTGCCAGAAGATGGCATAATCAATCGCAATGGTATTTCTCAATGGTTGGAAATTTAATAAAAAGACCCAAATATCTCATTTTAGGACTCGGGGCATCCACTTGGTAAAACGGGATGCAAAGTATTGACTAAATTAAATGAAAACTAGTTTATTAAAAAAGATTCTATGAAGCTGGAGGAGACAAAAATCCCGAATAAGTGCCAACAATGTACACAATGAAGTAGAGATTGCTATTTATTGATGATGTGAGTTTTTCTTTTGCATTTACAAATGCACAAAAATGTCATTTAAAGTATAACTGAAGGAAATAAATCTGATGTGAGTCTAAACATAAGATTTACTAGCTGCAGTGATGGTGAACACCACACAGGAAGGGCAGCCAGTCAGCTTATGCCATCTATAAACGTACTACAGACAAATAATTTTGCCAATGTCAACTGTTCTACTAAACTCTTCCCTCATTATGCTGACAATTGCCTTGCATTACGTTTACCATAAAATAACTCTCATTGGCATCCAAGCTTTTATAAAAACACCTTCATTTTGCTCAAAAAGGGCAGTCAATAGATACAGAGAAGCCAAACTGAACAGCCTCAACAAAATAAAATTAACATCAGCAGCAAATCCTCTTGCTGAAGACTTCAGATATAGTGCACGTGTACCAAAGTTCTACAGTTGTTAAAAAGGTGCACACACACACTAATTTTTGTCCCTTGCCTTGACAATCTGGTTAAGTAAGTCAGTTATGGATTTTAATAGCTTTTTCAAGGTAAGTGTAGCGACTTCTCTTTGGGGCTTTATTGAAATGGTCAAGCCCTAGCCATGGCCTTGGATGAGACATGTTGCCTAGAAAAGAAAAGAGAAAAAAAAATAATGAAATTTTAAGACTAAATTGGAAAAATGTTTCCATTACACAACCTACTCCTGTGTGCCCTGTCCACAGCTTGCTGAGAATCACAGGGGAAGGCAGAGGAGTGCAGAGCAGCCCCACAGCCAGCAGGGCAGGGCTTTCCTTCCAACAGCACATTCCGCAGCTCTTTCTGCATCAGGTACCTGGTTTTTCTCTTCTTCAGTTTCCTACAGGAGTTTACAGCAGTGAAGGGTGTGCTAAAGCAGGAAAGCTGCTATTTTATGGCCAGAGGCACATCAGAGTACCAGCTTTCACCAGAGTGCTGAGCTGGTTTCAAACAGGGGGGAATCTGCCATCGAAACATGACAACCTACAGTACCTGCCATAATCTCTGCTATTCCTATCATCTGGTTTAACTGGGAATATCTGTTAAATTAATGTAAAATGCAAATAATGCTAATTAAGAAATCATGAAACTGACTCTCCTCTTTATTTTCCAAGAAAAAAAAAAAACCCTAGTCATTCAGATTGCAAAGAAAACATGCAGATTTTTTCACTTGTTCAACCCAATATTATTTATTTTACTGCTAGTTTTCATGATAAACCACAGTCCGCATACTTCTTGCAAAAGGGAGAAATTCTCTTTTAAGACGTCCTCAATGCAGTGCATCAAATGTTCTTTGAAGTGCAATGATAAAGGCAGAAACTAAAGAGGCCCCCAGCAAGGAAAGCATATTCTACATTCAAAGCCATCAACTGCAACCACTAAAGCATAAAACACGTGACCTTGTTGATTGCCTGCATCTACATTTTGTGATATATTTTCTTGAATTTTTTTTTTGTTTGTTTGACATAATGGTCAATGTCGAATTAAAAGAGAACTGCCAATCTTAGTGGGAGAATATGAATGTTTTTGAAGGAAGAAATTAGGTCCTACATGGTTGGTGCCAGCACAGTCATGGCTATAGTTAGTGTACCTTAGCAAAAGCAAAGGGACACTGTTGACATCAGCTATGCCAATCAAACTGGGGAATGCCACAGCTTTGTTTCCATCACTCCAGTGTGTGTTAAAATTTGGTATTTGTAGAAATTAATTATATCAAAGCACATTCTATCAAAGGGGTGAATTCTATGAACTCTCAAATTAGAACATTTTGCTCTCACATTCCCTACAGTTCCTACAAACAGTTCAAGTTCTCCCTTTTCCACATTCTGACATGCTCTGTGCTTTTGACCTGGTTACCTGGTTAGTTTTTCAAGCTGTTTTGGCACCACTGGCTCTGCCTTGCTCACCAAGTCCAACAGTTCATTCCAGACTATTGCCTTTCCCTCCCTGACCCAAGAAGGATTACTCTCAGAATAAAATCAGGACTCTGCTCTGACCACAAAAGAGAGAGTTTATCTGCCTGTGGAGAAATGTCCACCTCCAAGCTGACCATCTGGAGACCCTTCCCAAGTAGTGCATGAAGAGGTCCTGCAGTGACACACTCCTGGGCTCTCAGGTGACTTGTGCAGCTGCAGGCACTCACAGCTCTGGCAAGCCACGAGCCATGGACCTGCCTGTGCTACATACACAAAAGCTGTGTTTGCTAGGCTCCTGCAAGGTACCCAGCAAGAGCACAGGTCTAACTGTTCTCTGCAGGTTTTGAAATAAATGGACAGCTACAGGATTTCTTTACAACTGTTACATAAATCCAGAGCACAGCTGGGAAAAATTGGAGAAAACTCGACCCTAGCAGAACCTACCAATAAAAACCAGAATTCCTAATTGTCAGAAAAACAGAACTGCAGAGAGCCAGTGCCACTCACAGAGAGAACAATCAGCTAAGCTGGAAGAAGAAACCCCAATGAATTCAAGGCTTTCAATGGATCCCTGACTGCAGATCCAAAGGTGCCATTCCCAAACAGAACTCCCAGAAAAGAAGAGAATTGGATTTAGAAGCACTGGTGCAGGTTGCCCAGAGAAGCTGTGGCTGCCCCATGCCTGGAAGTGTCCAAGGCCAGGTTTGATGGGGCCCTGAGCAATGGGTCTAGTGTGTGGCACGTCCCTGCCCACGGCAGGAGGGTGGAATGGGATGGTCTTTAAGGCCTAAACCATTCTATGACTATGAAAACACTCCAGTGGTGGAACTCCTGAAGGACTAACCTGGTTTCTCCCATGTGTAAATGTCTAAGAAAATAGAGGTTTAAATATCAGTCAAGTTAACAAGCTGGCAGCCTATCCAGAGACAAATTTAGAACGGAGCCACATTTGTACCTTGGTGAATCATCTCTTGTGAAAAAAAAAAATCTAACAGCATCTTATTGAGATATTTAATGTTCTTGCTACAATCTTCAGATTCATCGAGGAGATCGAGAATGAACAAGAATTGTCTTTCCATGAGAACCAAACATGCAAGGGAGTAGATGGACAATAAAGGTAAGGTGAAACTGATGCTGCAAAGTGTGTTATACTGATACTGGACCCATTTGGTCATTCAAATGCAATCTTTTAACTCAAAAGGAAACAGATTATTTATCTATATGCCTATAAAATACATACTCTGGAACTAACACATACATGTAACACTGCTCAGTGTGCTCAGTCACTACATCTAACGTATGTCATGTAAAAAGAACAAACTTCCTGCATCCTGAGTTAAGGATAAACAAGTAACAACTGGCAGAGCAACTTCAGCAGGCCAAAAGAATAGTGAGGTTGTCTAACAACTTACCAGGTTGGGACTCAAAATCTTTCAAGTTCACTTCATACTCATCTTCGTTGAGATACTGGTGTCGGCCCATCATTACAATGGCAAATTTAAACTATGAAAAGAAAAAAAAAAAAAACACAAAAACCAAGTGGTAGGATACAACATTAAAAAAATTTAAAAAAAAGTCCTCAAGCCTAAGTTCCCAGTCTAACTTGCAGCTGGTTATAAGTAGTACTCTTCAGGGGCTGAAAAAGGCCAAACCTGTTTAAAACCCTCACCAACAACCTGGATAATGGGACAAAATAAATGCTTGGGAAATCATGGACCCACATCCTGGAATACTGCGTCCAGGTTCAGGCCCTCCAGGGAAAAAAGACCGGGCAACAAACTGCAGCAAGTGCAGCAACAGTCCAGTGAGACCGTGAGAGGACTGGGGGGGAAGCTGGTGTACAGGAACCTCTGGGAAATGGGTTTTGGTTAGCCCAGAGAACAAAAGGCTGACAGGGCATCTACAGCTTTCCACCACCTGAAGGATGGTGCACAGGAGCAGACTCTTCTCAAAAAACTGCACAGAGGTGACCTCCACAAGTTGCAAAATGAAACATTCTGATTACATGCAAGAAAAGAAAAGCCTTCACAATCATAGTGGAAATACTCTAAAACACAGTGTCCAGAACAGGGCAGAATTCTCACCTGTGGGAGTTTAAAAATTGCAACTAAAAAATCCGGCACAGCCTGACTGAGTCACGTTCTGCTCTGAGCAGGAATGTGAAGGGGGGATGGCTCCTAAAGGTCCCACACCAGCTACATTTTTCTGGGTTACTTTAATGTTTCACCAAGTATCTCTCTTGGTGCAATACAGAAATACTGATCCTACTCATCCTACCTAATTAGTCCTAGAAAAAGCATTATTTCAGTCAGGAAGCTGCTCTATCACACAAAATCTACACTTATCCCAAGTCTGTGCTATTCCAACTTATTAAAATAAACTCATTTAGGGTTTACAGTCAGCAATAAAAACTCTCCCAAATTGAAATTACCTTTTCAAATTCTTTTTCTTGTATGTCCAGCATTGTCTGAATCCGCTTCATAACCTCTCTGAAGTGTTCACCCTAGTAATTACAACAAGATTTTTAATGTCAAAAAAATCTAGGAAAAAAAAGGGAAGCTGTTAGTATTTCCTGCTTTAAGCTTCATTGAAAAACACTGCCTCAATCTCTCAAAAATTACACAAGTGTCAACATCATTCTCTACAATATGGAGTAACAGGAGGCAACTTGCTCTAAATTCAGGAACTTTAGAAGTCTTATTGATTCACCATTATGCAAACTGCCCCATAAATTGGCCAGGCACTGCCACTGATAAGTGCAAGTCAGGTTAAAGTTAAGCAGCAAAGTTAGAAAATTAGCAGCAAAATAGAAATTTGGAAAAAAAACCCATATTCTGCTCCCTGTCTATGTAAACTGCCCAAAAAAGTGACAAATACCATCAACTTAAAGATGAATAATATACATTAACTGTCACAACAAGGAAATGCAGAACAAATATTTTCCACCAAAAATCACAGGCTTTACTCTTTGATCGAAAGTATGAAAATTAGTAAAATTCTAATTTTAGAGCTTTAGAAGCAGAGAGAGATGGGCATATTTCTCATTCCCATATTTTTAAAAGTAGCTAATTTTCACACAAGGTAACATACAGCAACCAGAAAAAGTTTAGAAGCAAATGGCTAGCTGCTCCCAGAAATACACTTTGACATTAAGAAAATCAGGGTGACATTCAGCTGGAGCAGCACCACAGAAAAACTTGAGAATTTAAATTAAGCTTTCAAAATTAGCTTTTGTTCTTGTACTAACTTTCAGCCCTAGAAGATAAAGCACATCAAATTACAGAAGGGATGAAATGCAAAGTCATCTCAGAAAGTGCTGGAGAAAGCAAACCCATTTTCCATAATCACGTCTCAGTGAGAGCAACCATGGCTGGGCCACTTTTGCCAACAACTCTGCACTGCAGTTACTCAAGCACTATTAGAAATGGGGTTCTGGGTTTGTTGGGGGATTCTGCAGGGTCAGGGGAAGGGGGTAGTACTGATTTGACAGCTGATGCCAAATGCCTGCTTTCTAGGTATTGCACAGGCTCACTGAAACACTGAACAACGCAGATATGCAAAAGGAACTGAGCTGGGAAGTGATTTAACCATAAAAAGGCACAGATGGGGCACAACCTTTGATACAAGAGCTGTATTTTCCTACACACTTCTTACACTAATGCATTTCTTTGACAGTACTGAAGAAAACATCATCAGTATAATCCCACAGAGAGAAAAAGGGAGGCATACTGCACCTGGTGTATCCTCAGCAAGAATGGAATTCCAAATGTCCCGAAAACCTCTTTGTGGAAATGTGCCACTGTGATTAGCATCTCATTTTCTTTATCTATATCTACCTGGTCCAGAGGAATTTCCTAGATCCAGACAGAGAATTGTGACTCCAATCAGCTAAACTTCCACAAAAAGAAACTAAAGCTTTTAAGTTATTTTTCCAGTTATTAAGAAACTGAAAGCATTATTGATGTACTGTTACTGATCTAAAACAATTCCATTCAAAAACATTTAGAAGAGCCATGTCTGACAGAGTCTTTTACCAGAGTCCCTCATCCCTGGCATGACAGCACTCCAGTTTTCCCTACTCAGGAAACACTCTCCTGGCTTCCCTGAATGGCTTTTTTGACAAGAAATCTTCTATCAGTGCAGAACTAGCTGACTGTAACACAGCCCTCTCGTCAGCTCCTCATTACAGTTTACACTGGAAACTTTTTTTTGGATTTCTGATCTTTGAGGCAAGTTAGCAGATCTGAACAAGATGTTTAGGGAAAAAAAAAAATCACACAGTAAGTATCAAATTTGCCTTAAGAACCTCAAATGTAACAGAAAAGGAAACAAAGCCTTCTAGAATATAAAGGGCACAAAAGGGGGTTCTAAGGATAAACATTTCTACCATGAACTCTCAAACAAACCTTGGAATTATTGCTAAGACATTAAATGTCCTATGGACAGGCACTTGCAAAGTCTTCATGTATTGTTATAAAAAACATACATAAAAATGAAAGAATGAAACCATTATAGGGAAGCAGATGGAACAAGTGACGATTTTCTTAAAAGCATTATCTTTAAAAATACATGTAATATTATCATGCAATCTTAGTACAAACATCACAGTACTTGAAAATCAACATCCAGAAAATTACCACTCGAGAGGGTTTCTTCTCTCAAAGTTAAGTTTTAAAGCTGTTTAAAGACAAGCACAATTTACCTCTATTCGAAACGTTCGACTTGTTGCAGGTGACAAACACTCTAACAGCTCATCCTCCTGATGGACACCGATTATTTTGTAACTTACAATTTCTAGCAGCCTTAAAGATAAGCAGGAAAAGCATTTTAAAGAAGTGAACTAAAAAAAAAAAATCAGCGATGCAACATATCTTTCTCAAACCTTGAGACAGATTAGTGTGGAATGTAAACTGATGCTGCTATTGTATTTGTAAAATTTTAAATTCAATCTTTAGTAAAAATTAAGCAGTAAAGCCACAAGAGGTTACACTATTTCTGGCTCATGACAAAAAGCCAAGATGTGCCATTACAAAATAGAGGTTTCTAGTGGAGATTATTTTATATATCCTCTTTAAATGACCTCACTTTTAACTCCTGTAACTCCTGAGAAGTGAATAGCATGAAATTCTTTGATTTTAAACAATTATTAAGTTGTGACTAACAAATGCAATTGATGAAACTCAAGGATGTAACTTTATTAAATACAAAATAAATAACGGTGTAAAAACCTATATTTATAGTTAAGAACTCTTAACAGTGGGAATCTAGAAGCTTTTAACACAATATTACATTTAATCTGTTAATAATGGTTTTTACAGTATTTTAAATTCTACAGATACTTTGCAGCATAAAATTTACATGATCACATAGAAGACATCATAGTCATGCAGCTTTACCTTAATTTCCCTGAACCTTTTTCAGAGAGTTCTACAACTTTTTTACATTCTTCTAACAGGTCCCGCACACACCCATGCTTATCTGGATATACTGTTATTTCCTGTGGGATTTGGAACACAAAAATCATTAGAGAATCTGAAAATGTAAACAACCACGTGACAGCACAGAACACATCAGATTGTTGTCCTTAAACACTCATCTTGAAAAGATAACTAAAGTCAACACCTACGTTATCTTCAAAATTTTTGTTAACAGATCTAATTTTCTCTTACATGGTCTTTAGGTGTTTTTTGCTGTTGTTAGATTTTTTTTTTTTTTTAACATTATGCATAACCTTGTTCTAATTTTGTGTTACTCAGGGGTAGAGTGTGTGACCCATAACCACAGTCATACCAGCTCTGACACAGGAATGACAGCAAGTGTGTAATGGCTTCACTCACCTCTTCCCTAAACTGGCTATTTAGCCATATGCATTTAAAACTTCTTCTGTTTTCAAAATCAGTTATCTTCATTTTGAGCTTAAGAAAGAAAAGAAAACCTCTTTAGGCATACTTTGAATAGGGCAGAATTATTTTTTACAGCTCATCCCAATAAAAGGAACAGACTCTTACCTGTTGATAGTAGAGTTTTTTTGGTTGCCTGGGCTTGAAGAACTGCAGAAGATCTCTTAAAGTACCTTCATAATTGTGTCTAAGAGGATTACCAGGACCATCTCTATAACTACAGGAGGAAAGAGAACATGTTTTTGAAATCCATCTCTTCAAACTCATCACTGCTCAGTAAATTGAAGCACCAAGAACATTTTTATTACTGTCTTTCAGTTTCACGTAATTGCTAACACAGCCTAAGCAGCACAACACACAGAACTTTAGTGATTTTTAAACACAGCTGGGCTGTGGGAACAGAAAACTATTCAGGGTGTATGTTAACTCTCCTTTACAAGCTCACTGTCAGTGCTGCAGGCTGGCAGACCTACATTCCTCTGAAATTACTGGCATAGCAGCACATGCTTTAGATTGTGAAAGGTTAATTTGTGGAGCCATATGACACAACAAATTCCACAGTGGCCACAGCACTGGAAACTACAAATTGCTACTCAAATTCTCACTGATGATGAAGGGCAATAGCCTCAGGTAACTAAAGAGCATCTACATTTCCATGTATACAGAAAGATGTAAGTTTGGTGTGTGCATTATTCCTGCAGCACATACACAGAGCTGTAATACACTACTTTCTGCTATAGTTTTATGTAGATTCAAATCTAGTTTTACACAAACATGCATAAAACCACCACTTGAACCAGAAATATCCCTTTGAGCACCTGTGAACTTGTTAGATTGTCATCATCTTCATAAAACCTCATTTGCAAACTTTGAGGGAGGAGGGGGAAATTCAGTGAAGTAACTCCTGAATTTAAACTTGTAAAATCAGCAAAAATCAGCTTTTATGTGCGCTTGTTTTTGCTCTCCTCCATTCTAGAAATCTGCATTCACTGAAACAGCACTTGCGTTAGCTTAGCAATTTATCCCACAGCATCAGGCTTTGACGTAATTAATGATTTTTAAAATGACATTTACTAGAACTCTTCTAAAACATGCAATTCTTTGAGGCTCTAGAGACAGTCATTGCAATACTTCAACTGTCAAAGCAACCTGCTGTGCTTGCCAGAAAGGTAACGTCTTACTGGTAGAGAATTAGTTAACAACCTGGCAAAGGCTTATTTTTGAGGAACAGCTTAGACACAGAATACTAAGGAATTCATCTTACCCTTGGGACTTGAAAAACTGTAATAACATTGGATCCGTGTTAAGTCTCTGAGCGACTGTCTTTGCAACCTGAAAATAAATTTTTGGTAAGTTCTGAATTGTTTCACACAGTTATGACATTGCTCTACAATCATACAGTCATTCATTCCATGACAAGAACATTATGCTACTGAAAGTCGGAGAGAACCCACTATGCCTACCTCCCAAAGGCTAAATAAACTAGTATTGTTAGCTTCTGAACAGTTGACACAGAGTAAGATATACTAAGAAAAGAAAATGAGGAAATTGTTTTATTACAGTAAGTTACTGTTGCCAAAAGGCTACTAAATCCACAACAATAGCTCCATTCTTCTTTTGCTTGTTTTTGTTGTTTAGTTGCTTTTTGCTGTTTTTTGGGTTTTTTTAAATCATAGTATTAGGGAAATAAGTAAGACTTACTCTTTGAAGATTCCCCCTCCTTTAATCCCCTCCAAGCAAGTTAGCTTGCTGAGTAATAACACCACATTATTCCAATGAGTACATTTCCCATCACTACCTCACAAAGGCAGGGGCATTCTGGTTTTGCCTGACCAAGAAACCTCAACCTATACAGACCTTACACCTCAAGTGAAAAGAAAGTAGGAGAGAGCAACTAGCCTAAAAACAGATGATGAGAACAGGACAGCAAAACTCATCCCTGACTTTCCCTGTGTATGCAGGTGCTCAAAGTTTCTGCCTTTGGGGACAGAAAATAAAACTGTCTGGTTTTAAGCAGGTTTTTTTTTTTTTTGACATTGACAAAAGCAACTGCAGGAGAACTGCAGGCAGTCAAATCTACTCAAGCTCTTAATGGATCAGACCAACTTTATTTCAATTTTTTTCTTATGTTTCCATGTCCAGTTTTCCTCATCTGAACACCCCAACCCATCTATTATCAACACAACAGGTTTGATCTGTTAGTCACTGAGCACTAAACTGCACCGTGTGAAGAAAGCAATACAGCTTGGTCTACAAAATAAATATTGTTGTTGATATTACAAGCACAGAACAGGTATCACTAGAATCCACAGGTATTTTCTTTTTAGCGGCCAAATAAGTTGAGCAAGTTTTACATGTCACTTTGAAAGCAAAAGCGTAATTTCATGAGAATATAATTTCCCTGACAGAGCAGAATGGCCTACCAAGAAAGAATTTATTATCAAATAAGTCATTATTAATAAAACTGGGGGGTTTATAGTATTTTCTTCTCACAAGCCTTAGTGGCTTCCTTCAATTTTTCATTAACTCCGTGGAAAAAATGTACATGGACAGTTTTAGAATTTTTAGAAAAGTATGTATAATGCATTTATGAACTACTGCAAGTTACTTTCAGAACAAGGAAACAAAAGAGAAATAGGACACATGCCTGAAAGTAATTCATCCTATTGGATAAAGTAACAACAAAGCCTGGGTCATTGGGGATGGTTTTATCACAGAAAATGACATCCACACGGTGATAGAGGTCCCGGAAGTATTCCTTAGCTGTTGGGAGCTCGCTGTTATCATTTTCTGGGTCATCCCTACAAGAGCAAACAAATGATGATACCATTACACATCACACTGTTACACACACAGGCAGTTTGGGCTTTTAAAAACACGTTCTACAGTAAGTCAGCGACAGCGGAGAGATAGAGATGAAGTTCAGAAACCTTTTGCAAGAGCCACCACGGATACACAGTAGGACTGATGCAGTCAGCAGTGACCCCAGAGCCCGGCGTGTCTGTGCGGTCAGGGCCCGGTGCCCTCGCCTGCTGCGCTGCTCACTCAGCAGCCTGGCCCTACTCTTGATTCCTGTGGGTTCACAGCACCATCACAGCAGGCACCATCCCTCCCTCCCACCCTGGCACATCCCTGTGTGTCTGTACTGATGCTGCACAGCTTTCCATGAACCCCTGTATCAATTGCTTTGCACAGAGGCCAGATGGACAACATTCCTTGGCACAGAGAGGCAGAACAGTGGGCACAGGGGCTGGTTTGGGTCACTCCTGACTGGTACCCCAACTTCTCTGCAGAGAAATAGCACCAGGGTACAAGCTGTGCACTTACCCAGGAGTCAGCAGCCAGCCAAGGGTGCATAACACCAACTGGGTCAACTGGGAATGCGAGTTCCAAGGCATGACATGAGAAATACATTCATCTCACATAATCTGGGGTAAGAGTGCTGAAGATAGACTAGCTGGCTTCCACCCACTGTCAGCCCATGGAGAGAAACAGAGCAACACAGTTGGGTGTGACCATCAGGAGTGAGAGCATAGAAATGCTGATTTATAGCCCCGCCAAGCTTATGAAAGATCCCTTTATTGGATACAAGATGCAGGAGTTCCCCTTTTGCCTTGGAGAAATCTCCAGCTGAAGCACCAGCACATCTACGAGCTGCATGTGCTCAGGCAAACTGGGAGCATCTCATCACCACAGAGCAGTAAGGAACTGACTGTGAACATAAGGGAGAGGCAAAAAGGGAAAGCAATTTAGCATAGTTCTGGGCTGAAAGGAGCTCCAAGAGCCTTGTCCAGTGGCCATGGTACTGAGCCCAGGATCTGAAATGCTGGAAGGCTCCTCAGTGTCTGTGTTACAGTGGCTCCAGTATAAAGCTGCACAAATCAGATGCACTGCTGAACACACTCTGGGAATATTACGACCTATTTTAGGTTATTGGTTTTCTAAACTAGGAGGACACCTTTTCCTTAAGTAATGTGGCACATGATAACTCAAATACCACTGATATTTGCTCATTTCCCCTTTGAATAAACAAATGAGAACTGCTGAGAACACATCTACTGCTGGAATGTAATACTTTGCTCTTGACAAAAAAGCTTAAAGGAAGTTCAGCTTTCAAAGTGAACCAGGTGATTTAATTGCAATAAGCTGCCACCTTAAAATACATACTTCTGAAACACTATGATGTCACCATCCATGAGTTCATCAAGAGCTTTATCAAGAGATACATCATAGTCTTGAATCCTTTCTGTTAAATTGGGTTTAACTTCCTGTAAGAAGGAACAAAAATTATTGATCACAGAATAAACAAGAGACAAAAATAAAGGTCACAAATAAAGGTCACGATAGTGAAGAAATCATCAGATAAGGTAACCTGTATGTTCTTCCAACTGAAACAAATGGATAGATAGATATCTATCCATACAAATCAAATGCATGTATTATAAAATATCTATACACATATTACATATTTATACTTGCAGGCTGACTTCTTGGGATAGAAGCACCTGTGTAAACAAACTAGAATGACACTGTAACCCTGACCTGCCCAGAGCAAGGAGTACAGCTTTGCTTTTTAGGATGGCAGTGTGTGTGCTGCCCTGGAACCACAGAGAGAGCAGCAGGACTGCTACCAGAAATTGCAACAAAAACCCAATTCCTTGTTCTTCCTGTAGCAAGGACTTTGCCTTGGCAAGATCTGCATCTTCAGCACTCAATAAATGTAGCAGTTATGAAGATTTATTGCTTCTGTATTTGGGCAGAAACAGCACAGCAGACTAAGGATTTTGTTTGCTGACTTCTTAGGGAAGGAAGGAGAAGATGCAACATTTTCTCAACTCCACTGTCTAAGGTGGGCACTGAAAACATGATGGCCAATAATGTCAGCAGCATTAGCTCCTCTAACACAGCAACACAGGTTTAGCACAACAAAGCTGCTCATATAGAACTTCATGGAGATTTTTTTTTGTTTTTGAAGCCTTACACTTCTATCTTATCTGCTTAATATAAAATCTCTTTTGAAGTTAACTCTCTGCTGCTACTCTGTTGCAGCACGGTAGACTTGGAAGTTGCAGATTACAGTGCTGATGATTTATAAATTACCATTGTTATAAGCAACTTTTTTAAATTAATAAGTCTTTTTTCTTTCTTTACAGCATGCAAAAGACAAAAAAGTTACAAAAAGTTTATCAATCCAAACCTCATAGAGGATAAGGTTAGTTTCTTGTGGAAATCCTGCTCTCTCACACATAACTGGAAGCAAGTCACCTGTTGGGGAAAAAAAAAAGGAATGTGAAATATGTTGCACGAATTGCTAGTGAGACCAATCACAAAAAGGAGAGAATCCCTTTTTTTACCCTGGGCAGATGGTTCTACAATGTCTAAGCCCTCCAGGTTAAAGTTTCCCTTATTGACATTCAACCAGAGACACATTTATGGTTTCTTTCCACTTAATCTGAACAACAAAAATACATGCAAGGTCATTGAAAATCCAAGAGATGAAGTAACACTGCTCCTTCCCCATAGAAAAGGTTTAGTGTCTTTAAAAAAAAATTCATGACAGCTAAAATTAAAAACGAGACATTCAAAATGACAAACTAAAATATTTTTAGTCAGTGGGTATTTGCTGAATTCCTTAAATGGACCCATATGAAAACCAAGGCTCACACACAATTCAGGCTGAGCAGCTGCTCAGGCTGCCATAGTGAAAGGTTGTAGAAGAGTTATTTGAAAATCTATTGCAAAAGTATATTCCAAAAGTATCAGAACAGATAGAGGTAAGTATGAAATCCCAAAGCTTTACAACAGGTCCAAAACAGCTCTTTGTGGGCAGTAACACCTGGTGAGTACAGCAGCAATGAACTGACCACCAGCGGGGTTCTGAGGCTCAGACCTGCAGAAAATATCACTGACACAATGTGGGGACAAAACTACTCAGGTGCTGGGTGAAATAAGAATTTGCTTCTATGGTGTACCTTTGGTTTCAGTGATGGAATTATTATTAAAGTATGTGCAATCTATTTTCATTAAAAACTTCAGTGATAGCACTGAAATTTAAATTCAGAACTCACGTATTTTACAGGATATAGGGGTGTAGATATGTCCACAATAATTCAAACTCCGAGTCTTCGGATCATACATCTTCAAAAACAACATTACATCATCTACAAATTAAAAAACAAGATTTAATTTTAAGTAAGGCTTGGGGAGGGGGAAGGAGATCACCTAGATATTTTTATTTACACAGTAACAAATACATGTCTTTGATTTATTAATTCGGTGCTCTTAAAATATAGAGAGAAATTTATTCAGTGAGTCTAAAACATGCAAAACATGTCTTCCACTTCAAGAGAAATGAAGGAAAAACTGCATGAGAAAAATTAATTTCAGCACTGTAGTCGTTTGATGGATACATCAACCACATTATTGAAAAAAGGAGTGCACTGTGTTTTTGGAGATATACCCAAAATGGAAGTGTTTTGTATTTCAGAAATGTTTAGACCATATGCTTACGATCTTTATCAAACTTGGGCAACGTTGCTCCAGTAGCAGCCATCTCTGGATCTACTGTTTCCAAAAATATTGTCCATGGATTCTCATTGTCACTGAGCTCAATCATCTATGTAAAAGGATGTGAGAGAAGAAAAAAAAGTCTCTGAAGAACATAATACAAACCTGGTACCTGCATTTTAATCAGATACAAGAACTTTATGACATTCTACAAGTGGGAGAGGTTTTTTTCTAAGTTGTGTTAGAGGAAGTTTATGAAGTTTATTAAGACACACAAATATAGGTATAAAACTACCAAAAACTTTGATGAAGCACTAACAGTAGGTTTTACTTAAAATGAACCCACTTCTTTATCATTTAAAAGTTGACCTACAGCTACCTTTACAGTGGCAAGGACATTACTTTGTTTTAGAATAAAAAGACACTGAAACCAATCTCTGTCCTCAGTGGTATTTACACACATTTTACACTTCAAGCAAGAGAATTTATTAAATCCAGCAGGTTTGCCCCTTTTGGCAAAGGGACATTTCTGTTTTAATCTAACATAAAAAAATCACGATCACACCTTTTATCCACAGAAGAAAAATCATGCACCAACCACACTCCTCTGCTTCCTATCCAAATTAATCCACTAAACCTCAAGTCTTCCCAAGTATCAAGCTTCACCAGATACGGTGAAATTAATTTTAAATTAAAAGCCTGAAAAATCTTATGTCTCAAAGTTAGATATTCTTAAAGAGAACTAAAAATCATGGGATATGTACAGAAGTAGTATCATCTCTCAGTGACTACTTACCGTTTTATTGCCATCTGCTTCATTATCTAACATTGCAGGTCTTTTTGTTCCATTACTTCTTGCTTGCATTGGCCATAATCTGATTTGATCCTGGGGAAATCCCTAAAATAAATAAAAATTGTGACAGGAAACGAAATCAAAACAAGGGAAAAATAGGCTAAGATGCTTTTACTAAACTCAAACACATCTTCTGTGTTAAAAGGTCTAAATTATGATTGCTGTCAGTATGTGGAGAACATAAGGGCTATGAAACAACCATAATGTAACAAAATACATATGTGCTGGTATTCAGCTACAGAAAACTCACCATTGTTTGAGAGAGGTTTTGAACAAATTCTGTAAGTGTGGAGTTTTTTAATACTTTGAAAACGGTGTATTTCACTTTTTCTTCATCATACATATCATTGCCTTGGTGACCACAGAACTGATCCTCTGCCACTATCTGAAAAATCACATTTAAAGGTTACTATTCAGATTAGCCCAGCTGCACCACGTAATACCTTCTCAGGATGCTTTACTGTGCAGCCTCACTGGCCCTCTGGCACAGTGCTAACACTATTCATGTTCTCAGGGAGTAAATTTGCAAGAATACAGATTACAATGAAATTAAAAAATTGTGATTGATAATCTCATCAGTGCAAGTAATTAAAATACATTAATTCTTACAAATCCCAAGCAATTAAAAACCAGTCGTGCTTAGATCCCAAGTCTTGGAATGTGCTCTAACAATCTTGACACGTGGAGAAAATAAAAAGGCTACATAATTCTGTGCCTGGTGTAATGCAAGGAGGCCACCTAAGCCTTCCCCTGCATTTCCCACAGCTCCCCATCACTCTTTGTTAACAGAAGCACAAACTGTGCAATGCTGCCAGTGTCCCACTGCAAACTGCTCAGTGCAAATGCAGTGCAGAACAAGCTGAACTTGACCAGTATCTCTGCTTATCAACACCAGAAAGAACAGGCAAGGAAACATGGAGGCCCATGGAAAATGGGTTCTATTTTCCTGTACCAGATGGGTTCTGGAAAGAGCCATAAACAGGGTTCCTTAAGGCAATTCATAACAATCTAGTCCATCTGGCTTTTCCAAAAAGATAATTGCAAATATAAGCACTCTCTCCTTCTGCTTCTACTTGATGAGCTCAGTTTGGCAGTAGTCCAGACCTGCAGCCTATGGCTAGATACATTCTAATTTTAGAAAATAATTCCTGAAGGAGATAGAAGTGCAGTGGCAGGGCAGCCATTTGAAATAACCTGGTCCTTTTCCCTTTCACCTGAACTTACTATTTTCACTCACAAGCACAATAAAAATTCTAAAGAAAACAGAAATGTTTATAACATACAGTACTGTGTGTTTTATTATGATTCATTGCATATGTAAATATACTTAAAAGCACTAAAATCATTACTTCTCTTCAAACACTACTTCGGAACAAAAACTTAAAAAAAAAAAAAAAAAGGAAAGAAAAATCAAGGTTTGCCTCCAGGGTGGCTCAATATTCTACATTTTCATGGTAAAGTAGTTGTAACTTAATCTGCTTCAAAAGCTGACCTGCACTTGCATATAGAGGTGAGCTTCCTGCCTCTCCTTCCTCTTCTGAGCTTCTATCCTTTTCTCTTCTTGTAGCCTTTCTACAAGTTGTTGAGGAATATCATGGTCGGTGACAGGCTGCAAAACTTCACCTACAGAACAGATTTTATGATGTCATTTCAAGATTTACATCAAACAGGTTCTTTTTCATAGACACTTGACTTACTTCTGATTTGAAGTCAAAACCAGCTTTCTTTATCTTTTGCTTAAAAACATGGTTTGGTATCATCATGCTTTGGCAACATTGAAGCACTTTCTACAACAAGCCAAAATGCACTACCTCCACGAAATATGTATCATAAACTTTTGAATGAAATATTCAGTTCAGAATTAAAAAATATTTACCACCACTCCATTTTTTTAGCATATATATGTATCTACATGTTTACAATCAATATGATTCAATTCCATTACTGAAGTCAGTTCACTAAGTTTTCCATTCTATAAACCAACCAAGGCTGAAGCACTTTGTAGGTGCCTTACTGAGCTAAAAGATGACACAGAGCAAGCAGCACATGCTTTCCAAAAGTGAGAGAACGGCCGGTTGATCCCATGGGATCTCTCCGTTCTGACTGTAAATAACGCAGTCCTGTTGTATAGGAAGACTGCCAACAACTCAAGAGGTAAAAAAACCCTGACTCCCTGCCTGGAAGTCCCCCTGGAGCACAGAGAGGACACGTACTGAGCTTGGACTCCCTGATGTACACCAGCATGTAGGCATTGGTGCAGTGTCGCACGGACAAGTCATCGTCGTGCCCCCCGTAGTTGTGCTCGATCGCCTCCTCCTTCGTGCATCTCGACACAACATCATCATCGAATTTACACCACTAGGGAGAAAGTTTTATAGAAAGATGATTTTACATGTAAAAACATATTCCTGGATGATAAATTAATCCTATTTCTGGCATGTCTTTCAACTCTTTGAAGTAACTAAAATTACTCTTCAAGCAGCATGACTTTCAAAAGGAAATCTAGTTCAGTATAATTTGTGCTACCTGCTACTTGTGCTCAGCATAAGGAAGTCCATAAATACCAAACCTTTACTGAATATTTTACAGTGAGTACCAAAAGCACAATAATTATTCCAGGAAGCTTTTCTTAAGACTGTTATTCAAATAGCTAGTTATTTCTGCAGGAAACAGAAAATTGACCTTTTCTGTTGTAAAATGAAATAAAAAGCAGTGATGCACAAGTCATCTAGTAATTATTTGTACATTTAGAACAATATACATCAAATTTTAAATTAAAACAATATGGCCAATTAAGAATAAATTAAAATAGCAACAAATTCCCAGTAAAATCTGACTTTTACTGTGAACAGTCAGGTACACACAAAACCAGTGAACTCAAGGGAAGAGGTACCTGACCTATAAGTGTCCAATCCAATCAAGTCACCTGAACCCGGGACAGTGGGACATATACAAACATGCTGAACTTCTGAGTCACAGAAACATTGGAAATGCTTGTATTTCCTTCAGCAAAGTCAGCCTCAAAAAAACGCTGGATAAAATCTGATCGAAGTAGAACTTCAACACATACACACACAAGTGAAAGGATTTCCTCAGTTAAAAAGTCTTTTGCTAAGAGTCAAGTGTGTCTGCAGACTTTTCTTTTAGGGGACAAAACTTCTAAAGACTTGTCCATTATGAAAACTGCATATATGCATCTACAACACACAAATACTTTTAGGTGCTTTTCAATACTCACTTTGCCATCACCCTTTGGATTTAAGTAAACAACGTAATGTCCACCATGGTTATCTCCACTGTGTACTAGAACTGCATGGAGAATGTAATTTGCAGGATCTTTAGGATCTGTTTTTTGCAAAAATTCATCTAGTGGCAACTGTTCAGGAAATTCAAACCTAGTTTTGAAAAGAATGAAGACAATTGTATTTGTACTTAAGATAGACATACTTTATTATGCACGTATTATTATGGAACATTATGTGTACTCCTAAAGCAAAGTATAAAAATTGAACGTGTTACTGTTACAATGCCATTTTTATCCAAGACATACTGCATACAGTGGCAGAATTTATACTATTTAAATATGGAGTAAAAATAAACTTTTTAAGCAGCTCAGGAAAGTATACCCTCAGTAACAAGGGCAAGAGCACTTGAATGAATTAGGGCTGGTTTGGATTCACTGTGTCAAGGCAAAAGCTTTACAATCTGTTGTTTTCTAGCAGACAAATGCAGCTTTTCTTGCACAGGTACCACTGGACTGGAACATTACTCTGAAATGTCTCACCTTGGTGAGAATGAGATAATTGCAACACACATTCAGTTTACAACCAACCACGTATCTCCTCAAGAAATTATCAGCCTCTACTTACAGTGAGTGGGCAAATGGCTCTCCCTCCATCCATGGAAACAGATGGAGGGCAAGCAGGTAAATCCTTATTCATCCTGCTTACTCTGGTGGCAGCCTAGCCACAAACTACCCAAAGAATGCTACACAAGCCATTAAAAGATGCAGTCACCTGTTCACAATCAAAACAATCACTATAAATTACCAAGCATTCAATTTGTCATTCTGAACCTCAACATTCAACCAGTACACCTTTAGGGAACCTCCCCTGTGTGTGACTGCGCACATCTGCCTCTCAGAGTTTACTCAAAAACAGGATCTTAGGAAGCTATTTTTTGGTAAAATACATTCACAGGTCTAAATTCTGTTAAAAAAACCCCAACCCACACACTAAACCAACCAACCCACTTACCTATCATTTATCTTGATGTTTTGGTCAGTCTGAGGATCATACATAAACCTCATGAGCTGTAGGTGTAATACTGGTGGCAATGTTAGGAACTTCACACCTTTCTCTGCCTCCTAGACATTTTAAAGGAAATAGAGGGTTGAAATTTCAGGATTTTTAGCAACTCAAAATAGTTGTTTGCCACAGATACTCTTCATATGGACTTTTATAGACTTGATGACACAATGTGCACCAGAATGGTTCAAAACTTGGGTGCAAGTTAAGTATCCTAATGCTGCACCAATCTCCCATGAGCTACTCCAGTAACACAAGAACTCAGTTAAATTAAATTTAGGCCATTCATACAAGCATATTTGGACACCTCCCTGCATTAAGAGCAAGTTACCTGCATAAATAAAATTGAGAGAATATGGAGGCAAAAACTCATTTTTGATCTATTAAGAATTTCATGTTCATTGCATCCTGCCAACAAGTATTTGGCTACTGTGCTGCACCTTCCTAAGAACAGCTAAAGAATATATAGAACATTACTGACAAAACCTGGCTGTGGTGGCCAGTGAACCTACATTACAAGGGACAGAGAGTTCTCAGTAAGACCAGTCCCGAGTACCACAGGAACCACTTTAGGTTTGGGTGACCAGAAAGGCTTCTCCCAGGATGCTTGTTCTGTTACGTTAATCTATAACATAATAATCTAATATAATTTTATATAATCTCTAATCCAGTTTGGATTCCCCGGTTGGCTGTTAGCCTCTACCTCTCGTCACTCCCCCGGAGATCCCCATTGGTCCCGTTCCCTAGTCCCGCCTTTTCCCCGCCCCCGGATAAAACCCCGGTTCGCCTTTGTTCTCTCGTCTTTGCCCCTGAATCTTCGGCAGTGTAGAAGCTATAAATGCTCCTGCTGGAACTCATGCAAAGGCCCTTCCCATCTCTTTGTAACCGACTTTACACTGAAGCAGGCCATGCATTTGTGTGTGCGTGCATGCATGTGACCCCACAGAGCTGGACAGAGACAGCAACACCTGGCATGTCAAAGCTGCAGAAATAAGCTTTAGTAAAACATTATTTATAAAGGACTTCAGCTTACTCCAGTGGGTGCAGCAAAGTGCAGCTGAAGAGCTCAGAAACACGTGCACACACATAAATGTTTAATTTTCATGGGTTCATTTGGTGTTCTTGCTGAGGATACAAACATGAGCTCTCCAAAGTTACTTTTAGAGCTATGCTGCTTTTTCACTTGACACATGGAAGAACAGACTACTCATAGAGGAAGAACTTCTCAGTCTTGAGACTGGTAGAAAAGTGAACCATTCTAGAAACTGGAAGACTTGGACCTATAAAACTCACTACTAATTAAATTGCTATAGAATCAGAGCTCCATTTTAAGAAAACTAACAGCAAATAAGAGGAGCTACATAAAATGCTTGTCTAAGAAGAAGCATCACCAAAATCAGTTGATAAAATCTAGAATGGGTTTTGCAACACAGCTGTGTTATCAAGGATAAAGAAATAAGATTTAAAACCAGGTAAAAAAAATAACAATACCTGCAAGCCATGTTCTCCTGCATCATACTTGTTATCACCATCCAGCTGCTCCACTGCAACGTAGTCAATGAAGGACTCAAAAACTAAATGAAAAAGAATGGGGAATTGTACAGAAGGAGGAAAAAAAGTAAGTTTCCTCTAGCCTGCAATGTATTAATCAAATGACATATTAGGACATGGCAGTTTGTGTTTGAATATTTCTGTCCTTACTTTAAGTAAAGTTTTACATTACTTAAGAATGTCAAGAAATGCACCATACTGCAGGAGCACATCTAAGAATATCGGTAGATTTTAAAATCACAGTTACAGCTCTCTGCCACAAATCCTCACTTTGCAACTGTTAGGCATCAAGCCAGATGCCTCTGTTTGCTGGACTCTTACACATCCTTTTCCATGCCTTGTACACCAAGGGCTCAGTAACGAGATGGTAAGGGACCACTGTTATGCTGTTCTGAATAGTTCAATCTTTTTTCTTGCTTATTACTATGGTCAGGTCTAAATAAGACTCTATTTTGTCTGAGTTCATCTTTATATATAAATTATAATTACTGTGACACCATGGCACAGTTCTCTGACAGCAGAAAATTTCTAAAGTTCTTCAAGTTTTATGAAAAGATACCAGTAAGAGAATTAGGGAGGAAAGAACAGGGAAAGGAAATGGAATAAGGGGAAAAAAAAGAAATGTAATGCAGGCAAAAAACATTCTCTGCATTGAAAATGTTTTCAATGAGGTGTCCTAAAGCAGGTATTTCCAATCACTGTGCACCAACAAACCCATTTGAAATCAGCAGGCACTAAAGTTGTGCAACATGTTGAAGTACTGGATTGGTGCATATCACAATGTGTCACTTACTATTTTTCTTTCCCTTTATACTTAGCTGGATGTCATAATAATCTTCTATTCGTTCAGATCGATAGTCTACGTGCTTGCATTGGATATAAGACTGGAAACAAAAACGAAACAACAGGGAAGTTCAATTTTATACAAGTAGCAAGAGTTAATTTAAATTATTTTTGAGAAAGGTATTAAATACATACCACCATCTTCCCTCTGAACAATTTAGGGATTGTGCCTTCTACACACGTGCCTTTCATTTTATTTTCCACATTATCAAGCAGCTGAAAGAAAAATCAGTTTTTACACAAGACAAACTTGCAGTTTTTAAATTTATTCATCACACACACATGATTACTTGACTGATTAGATACTAAGTCTCTTGGATAAAAACGAAATATTAGTCTATTTGTACTGGCATCTCCTTTCTAGTCCTTTAAATCCTCCTCCTCCCCCTAAACTGAGGGCTACTCCATTCCTTTGAGTCTGGAAAACCCCACAGATGTAACAATGCATTTCATCTTCAAAACTGCATTTCTCTCCACAGCTATAAAAGTACCACTAGCACATGCTCCAGCTACTTTCAAGCTTCCCTACTGTTTACAAATTCCTCACCCACAAAAGGCCACAAGCAATTCATTCTTAAAGAGGAACCAAGGCAAAAACTCTGTCTTTGAGACCTAATTTAAATTATTCAGGGCCACTATTACTCTGATTGTTCCTAAACTATATCATATACATATACACACAATTTCAAGAGACAAATACATACATCACAGATCAGCAAGAAATAATATAAACATACCACTCGACATAATTCCTGGACATCATGTTGCATGAAGCTGTCTAAAGTTTCCCACCTTTGTAAGGCAAATAAATAAAAAATTACTAATTATGAAAAAAACACCTCAAAAGACATTTTTCTGATTTCTTTGCAGATCAAGAATGTAAAACACAGCAAGATGTAAACACTGAGATTTAGGACTGGCTGCTGCACAGGTTCTTTAGCTGTGTAGGAAGAAGGGGCAGTGAACTCGTGAGACATTTTGGCAGCCGTTCTGTGGCCACCCTCCTTCTCCTGTGTGGGACTGGGGACAGGGACTGGGAATGCACCCAGAGCCAGCTGAGGAGGCCACAGCCAGGCTGCTGCTCTTCCAGTCTACAACCCAGTCTCAGTTCATGCCAAAAAGCTCTTAAGAGAAGACTTGGGAGCAATTCAATGCCATCAGTTTCCACAGCAGGTTTCCAGCTGCCTCTCTTCTGAGGGCACTTCAGGTGCAGTCAAGTATCATTTAGGGATTATTTCAGCACAGGAAAGGAAGCAAATGGATTTATAGGAAAGACTGGCTCCTTTGTGCTCATCTAAACAGTTAATCCTGGGCATGCAGTAACTCCAAGGAGGCATTCAGCTTTCTGAACTGTCCATGTGCAAACACACTGTGTGAAAGCAGGGGTAAGGGCAGCAGGCTCTAAATGCCTTCTAGCCAGCATGCCACACAGCAGCAAGGGTGTTCAGCACTTCTGCCTTCAAAAAAACAAGAGTAACATGCTTCTAGCTCTGGCATTAAATACTCCTGTGAGAACTGTAACTTCAACTCAAGAAAACTTTTAAGTTCTAAGTCTCTGACAATTTTTTTAGCAGCAGCCACCACTCCCAACTGTAGAAAATAAACTCTGTTGACTGTAGGCTCCAGCTTCAGTGGGATGTTCCACCCTGGCCCTGGAACCAGCACCAGGGTGACCAGGAGCAGTGCTGACTTTATCCTCCCTCACACTCTCTTCTCAGTGACTCACCCCCACTGTCACACGGCAGCAAATTAATCTCCAAAGTGTGCCAACAACTGTGCGGGGTCTACACTTAAACAAGCTGAATCAAGTGACTTGTCAGATAATTAAGAATAGAAAATAATGCCCTGAACTCTCTAGGCTTTACACACTAGTCAGCTCATAGGACAAACCAAAGAAAAAGGTCACACACTAAAATTAGGATAAAGAAGGGCCCCTTCAGACATGGCATCATTTTCTACTTAAAGAGGTCAAACTTAGAAATTCACAACACTCAGTAAAAAGTACTACCCTAACCAGCATCTATCTAGGTAGGGCCCACAAGGCCAAAAACCCCTCTCTGATTCAATGATGAGGGAAGGGGAAAACCTAAATCTTCAAACACATTCTAAAACTCCTTCCCAAGAACAAAAGCAGGCATGAACACATTTTTAAAGCCCTGCTGGTTTGGACATACATTTAAGCATCTGCAACACCCTTGGGAAAGGTCTCTTCATGCTACTGAATATGACACAGTTGGGATCTTAAGTGAAGATGAAATTTTACTCTATCACCAAGTCCTTCCAATGTAACAGGACAGCAGGAGCACTGATAAACTAAATATACAGTGTGCTAGTAGGAAGAGGGTATGGTCAGATAAACAGACAACACTGAGGCTACTGATTTCCCTTTAAGATTCCCCAAAGGGGGAAAAGTCAAGGTTGCAAAGACACAAGGTTACAAAGAGTGTTTCTAGGACAGAGCACCACTACAGGCTGTAGCAGCAGACGCAGGATGAACACGGAGGACAGCTGTGTGGAAAAGATGATACAAACTCCCTAATGTGTTTTGAACTAAAACAGTGCTTGTCAATATTACTACAAGACTAACCTACAGTGAGACAAAGTAATACAAAATCCAGTATTTTAGAACAGATTTTAATAAAATCCTACTCCACACTTACAGCACATGCAAAGAGAAGACCTGTAAAGGTTATGCTAATGTTAGTTTTTCTGTCCTAACTTGTGTCTTTGATATGTTGTAAGAAAATGTTACAGCAGCCAACAATGTACAACATGGACATGCAAATTACTGCTATTGCACTAAATCTAAAACAGATTCCATTTTAAAAAGATATTACCAATGCATGAACTGCAATGTTTCAACAACTGTTTTGTTCTGAATTTTACTTAAGTCAAATTCATCACACAATGTTCAAGTAACAGATAAATTATAACCCTGCTATTAACAGCTCTGTTTCTGTACCATTCCCCTTCCCAAAAAAAAATCTGACTTTTGGATCAGCTGTCCTTAGTACTGGCTACAAATAAAAACCTATCCAAGTCAACTACAGAAAGTTAACAATTAACAATAATAACAATTAACATGTTATATTAACACTTCTCTGCACCTCTCTAAAAATAACCTTATTAAAATAGAACATTTTTAAAGAAAAGCTTTATGAAGCCTGCAAAAGCCCAATAAATAGTGCAAGTTTCTGAAACTTACCCAAATGATTTTGTTAACTTTTTAGTTCCAACTGGTTTGTCACTATGTTGCAGCTCATAAAACACTCTTTGCAATGCTAAAGGAACACTTTTGGATGAATCATCTCCTTCTGTGGGCATCATGTACACAGCCTGAAAAAGCATTTAGTTCAATTAGTATCAGAAAAGCTTATTGCTCATCCTATTTAATGCATTCTTTCCTCTTCAGTGACTTCCTTCATAGAACTCAATTTAATCAACACTTCAAAAAAGTCTGAAAAAAAATCTTGTACTGTAGTGTAAAAATGTTAATTGTCTGGAACAACTCTTCTTAGAACACAGTGGTTAGAAAGATGTGAACAACAGATTCCATTCATAGTTATTTTATCTAAATAGTTCCCTTATTCCAGCCTAGAACCGTAAATGCACTAAAGCATTTAACACCTTCAAATAACTCTCATGCCTGGTATGTCTGTGCAATCATCACAGTAGGACCAGATATACCAGTCAATACTACAGACTTTTGAAAATAACTGGTATTGTGAAAAAGCAACCACATGAAACCATAAAGGGCAACAAGTGAACGAAAACAGAAATGGCCCACATGGAGAAAGATGTCAGAGGAAGCTCTGAGAGCTCCCGATACATTCATTCCTACTTAACGTCATCACTGTCCAGCAAATAAACAGCTTAACAATTCAATTCACTGATTATACTGATCTGTGAAGGATTGAGAACAGAGAAATTACACAAATAGACCAAACAGGGATTAAGAGTTCAATAGTCATTGAAATGAGATTTACTTTTTAAGAAGTGTACATCAATACATCTAGGGACAAGGAAGAGCAAACAAAAGGTATTTACAGGGAGATGTTCATTTAAGAAGCATAAATAATAAAAAGAAACAGACAACCCTGTAAGGAGATTAGGCAACAAACGAAACTAAAAAGGACCCCAATATTAAGTAGCATATGAGAAAATAACCTGTTAAAAACAGAAAAATTGCCACCTGAATTTTTTTCCTGTGAAACAACAGGGAACGATCCATTTCTGTGAGTGAAGTGCTGAACTGGACCTCAGTGACTCTCCCTCAGTTTGTGCATTAGCCTGAATTCCAGAGGTGTGCAGCACATCTAACTTACCCTGGACTTCAGTTCCCTAAATATAGAGCAAGGGTAGCACTTCCAGCAGGCAGCTGGGAATTGCTGGGCAAACACAGTCACTGCTACAGGACAGCTCAGAGTGATGGGAATCAGATGGGACAAGCACTAGATGAAGACAATGCTAATAGAAAAAGAACACAAGGTTGTGGCAAAAAAGAAAAGAAAAACAGCAAAAGAAGTTCCTAAAAAGTTGACAGGCCCGTTTTCTATTCCAATTCTGAGGATCCACTACATTTTCCAAAAGTACAGCAACCGAAATACTTCAAAGAATAAAGAAACTGTCATCAGAGTATCTACAGCAGTAAGATGAAATAAGAGAAATAATTTCATAAAGAAAGCAAATTCCTGATATTCTGACAAAAAAACAATGGTTAATTAAGCAACTGTAAAGTAATATGATAATTCACGTGACTGTATCTTTAAAATTTTTAATTTAATTTTCAGAAGTTACCAGTTAATAGAGATGACCTAAAACAGAATCATGAACACCAGTAACTTTCAATTTTTATTTCTACTCAGTTGCAAGCTACACTGTTAGTAGTACTTACACATACAGAAAGGAAACATCAATAAAAATTACCTGAAATTTATCATCAACTATATTCTGAAGGACAGTCAACAGAAGTCTTTGTTAGAGTAATTTTAAGAATAGCCCAACCTCACCCTAATGGCAACAATAAAAAAAGTCTTTTGCTCTACTTTGGGATTTGCTTAAACTGCTTTTATAAATTTTATATATTGAAGAAAACAGCATCTTCAATTTTATCACTGGCAACAGGTTTTAACTGTTGAAACTCAATAACACTTCAACTTTTTTAATGTGTTAAGCACTGCTTCAAGAGTTTATGGCGATGCAGTCTGGAAGAGAACTCTGTAGGTTCTGATCTCTGTTCCTGCCCATACAGGTGCCAAGTTCAGAGTGGGGTCCAGGTGCTCAGGATCAGATCCAGTTAAATTCTGAGCATCTCCAGGAATGGAGATCCCACCACCTCTCCATACATCCTAATGTAGAGCTGGACCCTGATTATGGAAATTTCCATCCTAAGATCAGAACATTCAGCTTCAAAGCAATTCAAGTAAGCTAATGAAGTAAATAATTTCCAATTGCTTTATGTTTATCACCCAAATGCAGAATCCCAGTTAACCAGATCAGTCTGGGCAAACTCCAATTCAAATTTCACTAGCTAGGCTTATACCTCTGATTTCACAAGCAAAAATTATTTCTTGCTTTAAAATATGAACATCAAAACAAGTCGCCATGCTGAAGAGTCAACTTTAAACCTCTTCCTGTACCTGGTTTATGAACCTTTTTAAGAGTGGGTGTCACTGGCTAAAGGTAGAAAGAGAAACAGTTCAACAATCAAGTCTCAAATCTTCTGAATCTCTATCACCAGCCCCTATTAACTTCTTTGAATATCTTATAAATTCTTTTTTTAAAAAAAATATATATCGACACTTGCTATGTTTAAACAAATAGAAACAGGGTGTGAAAATCAAGTAATGAAAAAATGCAAATATAGTCACTGCTGATACATTCAAAAAATAAATACTAAAATGCTAAACTTACAGCACGCTAAAAATCAACATAGTGATTGACTCTTCCATCAAAAATGCATAAACTGGAACTCAGAATACCTTGACAATTAAACAAAATTAAATCCTTTGCCTTTAGTTCCTTTTTTTTTTTTCATGTTTTTCTCATATACCATCTGGACAATTAATTCCCTTCCTGTATCTCTCAAGTAATATTCAAATAATAATTTACAATTTACTTATAAGCACTACATTCCAGCTGTCATTGAATAAAAACACCAGTTTTATTTCTCTGGAAGTTCTACATGTGTTATGACAAAGCAGACATTTAACACAGCCTTTCTTGGCTCTTCATTCTGTTTGTGTATATAGGTAATATTGGAGCTCATTTATCTAAGTTTTTCTCCACACTACCACTTTTTAAGTATTATCCTCTTCAAACCTTTATTTTTATGCCTTACCCTCCCAAATTCTGAAAGCCTGACCTCAAGATAAAGGAGTGAGGCATTCTGATCCACTTAAAAAAGCAAGGTCTCTTAATTTAAGATCTGAGAAATTCCCTCAGGAAATGAATACAAAAGAGGGATAAGGACATGTATAGGCATACTGACAGATATGAGAAAAATTTTAGATATTTATATAATAAAAGAATGGTACAGGTAACTTTGAACACATTGCTTAAAGCCAGGAATTACTTGAAGAAGGGAAGAAAATACTGTGCATGAAATTCCAAGGTTAGGTAAAATATATTGCATAACCTTAGGAGAGCCAGGAAGAAATGGACCAGCACTTAGTATTTTAATGTAGTTCTATCACCATTCTACAATGTTCTCACGAGTTGTAGGGACTTTTTCAAGGGAACCAGCAAAAAGTTCCCAAAGGGACTGAATGCAGCCACAAGCACAGACAAGCTGGAGGCACTAAAGACAGTTCTGGGACAACTCAGGTAACAGACCCCAGGATCAAACCTGGATCCCTCTGGAAGTCACCACTGCCTCTTGCCTACATGGACTGCAGTTAAGCAGAGATTATCAGTCACAAACAACAAATAACAATATGTTCTAATGTGAAAGTTCCTTTCTTTATACCCTACCACTAAAGCCACCTTGTTGCTTAAAGGGGAGGTCTCGTTTCAAACCCCCAAGAACCTCCTATCTGCTATCTGGAAGCAGAGCAGAGAAGAAAGGACCTCTCCATCAATCCTCACCCACGCTTCCCCAGGGCCTGACTTTCCATAGGTACGTGCCTGCCTTTGCTATTGTTCATTGCTTCCCCAGCTCTGCTCCTGACAGCAGCTTCTCTGGGAACAAAGCTCTAAGTAACAGCAAGAGAAATCATTATTTCTTCCAAGGAAGGAGGATTCACAGAAATTATGGAAACAGTGAGAAGCAAACCAAGGATACTGCACATTTCATTTTACTTTGGTTTAAGAGGAACGAGTTTGGTCAAAGTGAAAACAAAAATGTAAATAATACTTTTTCCAGACAAGGCAATTCCTGATTCTTCCTGATCTGTACCAATGCCAAGTGAGTGCTAAAGCTGTCTAAAACTGCCACTGTCATCTGTTCTGTTTGGAGGGGCTCTGAAAGCCTAAGAAATGAGCAAGGAATTGGGTATACCAGCTGAGTCCAGGAACACTTCCATAAAGGAAGCTGCAGCTACCAACTTTAGTAAATTAAGTTTCCTCATATGGTCACTAGCCAGATATTAAGAGACTCTGAAAGCTGCTATTTATTTTGGGGCTGGGGAAGAAGTGCAGGGGAATGCCTTGTAAGATTAGTTCAGCTGAAACCAATCTGTATTACAAAAAGAATTTCTTCTTCACTACCTCATGGTACATACTGATTTAGTGACTACAAGACAATCTTGAGCAAGCTACTCAATTGCATTAGATGGAGCTATTACAAAAACACTTTTTTCTCTCAAGCAAAGTGAAGTTGTCCAAAAAAGTAAAATGCACAAACATTGAGTGCTGAGCAGAAAGAACAGACTTTATAATGAGTGATAAACTGAATGAGTAAATTATACCTCCTGCAAAAAAGAAACAAAACAGGTGCATCATGTAAAACAAGACAAGTGTTTATCTCTTGTCCATGGCATTGGTAAGATCTCACTTACATTCTACTGGAGTTTGAAGTGCTATTTTTTTTGCAGCACTTCAGAGTAAACAGCACATTGCACATTGCAAAGACAGAAAACAAATGCCAACTGGGACACTTACAGGCCACAGGGATATAAATAATAACATGGTGGGAAAATAAAGGCAGTGGAAAGCAGGTACATTGGAAAGGGAAAAGAAAGCTTAACTGAACAGCAACAACTAGTCTACACAAGAGAAAGCCCAAGTTAGAACAGTTCATTTTCACCAAGAGACAGAGAGTAAGTGCAGAAATGCACACAAGGATGAATTAGGATCAGTAGGACACTCCAATACACTGAATAGTTCCAAGTTATTTTTTTCTCCCAGTACATCCCCTCTTCCAGATCACCACCTCCAATATCAAGTCATCACTTCTGTTTTTAATCCCAGTGAGGGCACTGCACTGTTTTAAAATTATACATTATCTAGTTATTTTATTCTGGCTTTGGATGAGACATTTATTAAAAGGTATTCAAAGAAGTTCTTTCCAGCAAAGAAATAACATCTACAGTAAACAAAAAATATTACTAAAGTAAATATAAAATTCAGTGTTTAAACTACTGAAAATACAATGCTTTCCATCACTACAAGGATGGCAATCATAATAACAAAAAATTCTGCTGCATAACATGAATTTCAAGATGGAGCAAATGTGTATTTTTGTGCATTGTTTATGGGCTGAGAAGCCATAATTCCCTATTTTAACTATTTCAAAAAAGGGAAATTACTTCCATCTTTTATCTGCAAGATTAAACTCCTTCTCCTGCCCCCAGCAATTCCTAGCAATATTAGCACATAATACAGTCAAAGAAACACCCCCTAAGCTCAGGTCTTCTGCAGGTGCTCTGCCTGCTTCCACAAAAGACAAAAGCTTGTGTTCCACACACTACAAAAGGGAGCTTCCTGTACTCTGCCTGCAGTATGGCATGCATGACCATGTAAGTCACAACTCCTCTGAAAGGATAAAGGAGGCAAAAGGATCACACAACTCTGTTTTGAAGCATTTATAAATGCTAAGTAGAACAGCCAATGTTACAATCTCATGTTCTTTCATGTATTACTTACCTTTCGTAGCTGATTTGTGAAAAATAAAGTCTGTAACAAGCTGTTCATGTAACAAGTTGCTCCCTGGTTCTTTAAGCCAACATATCCTGTGTGCTTCTTTGAATCCCACCTGGAAAATAGTTTGTGGTTGAAACCAAGAGAGTTCTGTATTGCTAATAATAAAGAGTATTTGTTCTAAGGTACTGCTGCTGGTAGATACCAGCTACTCTTCATTGCTACTGAAGGTTCAAATAAACTACACTTCATTACTGCCTGCCAGTAACAACAGTCTTTGCAATGAAATGCTTAGTGATTTTATTACTTTTTAAAGAAATATGTTCTATATGGCAGAAAAATTATGTCCTATGAGAGAGTTGTGGAACTCAGAGCTGTACTTTTAAGGGGCAAGTCTGCAACTCTGTACAGCCCCGTTGTTTACAAGTGCCATGAAGGGGAACAACTGAGATGAAGCAGTTTTACAACAACTGCAAACCAAGGCAAGTTAGACAGCAGAGCCACCTGGCTGCACCTGAAACCCCATCAGCTCCCACACCACAAATGCTTGGGCCAGAACTGCAGAGGTGTTGAATCACAAACCAACTCACACAGAAGCTGAGTTTCCACAACATTTTGCTGACTCGTGCAAACAGAAATTTAAGCTATAAAAAATCTCTATGCGACTATGAAAATATTGCCATGTGAGAATTCATCAATTAGTAGTGACAAAGTGAGAATGTCTGATGGGAGCTACAAATGGCAATAATACAAAATACTTGAATCATCTCAAGCAACATAAAAATGCTAGAATTAAGAATTTTGAATATTGATTTGTTTTTAATCAAAAATACTTACGCTACTCCGTGTGGAGCATCTGCTTGAACATAGACTTCAAAAGTAACTTTGTCCTCTTCTATAAAGCCTTTTTCAGGATCAGTAACTTCCTGTAAAACAGGAGTGACACAGGAACATGAGAAGTGGAACACGCATCGAAGCATTCAGTTAGATATCGCTTTCTAATTTCCAAGCCTGAGCTATCAGTAATAATAAACTGAAGAACACCAAAGCAGCTGTTTGTCAGCTTGCTACATTTAAATTCTTTTTCAGTGTCTCAATGCAGGAAACTTGTTGTTGCCTTTTAAGATTTTGCAGTAGTTTTTCAGTTTTCAATGATATAAGTTGGTAATAAGAGTTGGTAATCAAATGTTCTAGTTCTTCTAGACCATATTCCAAAATCTTTGCAAATGCTTAAAAAACTGTCACAATTCAAGAGAAACCTCAGTAATATTATTAGGGCATTAAATATTTGTACACATACACAAAGAACATATGGAAATGCAAGCAAATGTATGTTGCTCCAGAATGTCATTGACTTTCACAAAGTGAAAACAAAACACAAGCACTCAGATAGACAGAAAATAATAATGAAGGAATATTTAAATTACAACATAAGTAAAAGCACTCTATAAAAATCAAATTAATACAGTAAGAAATTGAAAAGAAATCTACAGCAATGATAGAAAAAAGTAACAGCTTGGGGAAAAAACCCCCTTGCTATCAGCATCTCAGTATGCAAGAGTACAAGTACAAAACTGCTCCTATCTAACATAAACTAATACATGTCCAATTACTTACACTCCAGGCCATGAAGTTAGAAAAGCCCCAGTCATTCTCCTTATGAAAGAATAAGTGACTAATACGACGACTGAACGATTTTTCATCATCCTTGTAGTTTATTATCTTGAGAACTGCTTGTGCATGACAGGACCATGACCTATAAATACAGAAGAAACACTTGAAACTCTTTCAAAATCAAGCTTTTTATAGTTGTTACATAATTTTTTTTGTTAGGGATTTTTGGCACATTACTTTCACACACCGGCTTTTTTTCCTTTTTAGATGTTAATTGTTATTGAGGGCATGGACCTCTGGGGCTTTCTGAAGCCATGTTATGAACCAGGAATGGAGATTTTCTTATGGCAACAGTGTTGACAAGAAAGTGTGTCAGTGACTTGCAGGTTGGTTTAAGAAACTGACGGCTCTCCCACATGAGTTAGTTCTGATCAACCTCACTGCACATGGACAGGCCAACTCCAAGTACCCTTGGTGTCTACAGAGTGGGAGGTCTCAGCCTTTGGTAAGGAAAGGAGGAGGAGCTTCTACCCTTTTTCCCAGAAGGTAAACTCCCCAACACTAATTGTCTCAGCAGCACTTCTTCATGACCACTGGTGTTCCAAACCACCCTACTCGTGCAAGGCAATCATCAGTCTGGATACCAGCTCAGACAAAGTCCTGTCACTGTCTCATGCAGTGACACTGATGCCTGCTCAGCTCCACCAGCTGCACCTTGGTTGGTACTTCTGAAGATCACATTGTCCTTTTTCTGTAAATACTAGGAGGTGAATCATGTCCTGTGACTTGTTAATATACTTAAAACTTTTTCTTTACATTCTGCCCTGAGCACTCACCTCTAAATCATAAAAACAATGAAGAAATGCAACTTATTATTCAGAGTAAACAAGCTTTGTGAGATTCAGTGTCAGAATGGGAGTTACCCTATTGGAAAGGACACCTGAGAGGTCTGCACTCTTCCTAGATAAGCTACAGGAATGGCCCAGAAATTTGTAGTTATTTTTTAAATTTTTTCTATTATTTACAAAAGCAGTCAAAGGTAGTCAATGTTGATTTGCATGCAGGACTCCAAGAACACACATGTGTTCAGATCTTGCTGGATGAGTGATGAACTCCACTTAAAGAGAGGACTCATGCCCTGTTCTGCCTGCACTGGTAGCAGTTACCTGTTCACACGCTTCACAGGGCAGCATTTATAGCTTGGCATGGTTAGAGAAGCTCCACTTTCATTTGAAATAAACCCAGAACTTTTTCCATGCCAAGAAAACTGTCAGTCAAGGACTTCTCCTTCAGCAAGCATATATCTAAATTCTACCAAAAATTTCTAGTTACACAAGCTGATTTTAGCTCATCCTAAAGAGGGGATTATTCTTATACTTTGAGATTTAGAAAGGTGGGGGATAAAGGGGACTCAAGCACTTGCAAGAATTCTCTCCTCTTGCAGAAAGCAAGGCGAAGTATTTTTTGTAGATGTTTGTATTTGTTGCAATAGATTAACCAGTATCAAGCGAGGACTTGTACAATAATTAAAAGGGTCTTACGTGGAATCAGATTCAGCATTGCACTGAAGGAAGAATCCTACGCTTTTTTGGTGTGGTCTGTCCGGATAGAGGCGCGGCATAACCATGATCTTCCATGGCAAATTCCGCACGAAGCAGGGAGGGCTGAGGACTGACTCACTCAGCCTGTTGAAGCGTTCGACTGTAAACTGAAATGTTGCTTCTGATCGCCAACTTGTATCTGTAATACACACACACAATTGTTTGAAACACCTTTGAAACATCTTCACTCCAAGATGGCCAACATCATCTAACATGAGCACGTTTCATGTGGTGGGATATTGGAAGGAACAAGAACATCCCCATCCCAGTGAACTACTTAATTACTGACATTCCAATTTTTTAATTTTGAAAAACACTGCAACTCCATTCGGGCAAACAGGGCACTGCAAGACGTGTCCCTTTTGTACACAATTTCCTTAAATGCTTCTTTAGCAGTAGGATTTGTTACCACTCCAGTTTCTTCTAAAGCAGCAGATGCAGCAAGACAGAGACATCAAATGCTTTACAACTAAATCACAGCCCACTCTAACTCTTCTTGTTGTGTAGCATCTCTACAGCCCAGTTTAAGTCAGTTCCCTGCATGAACCCATATGCACAAAGGAATTTGACAATCTGTTCAAATGCCCTGTTGATATCATGTCACCATTTAGTTGGTTTTGGCTTGCAACAGTGTATTTTAGAACAGATGAATGCCACAGGTTGGTCATTGGATTTTTGTAAAATCTTATCAGTTTGCTGAAAATTAGCTCAAGAATGGGGTCCTGTATTCTTTGTGGTATGCAAAGACTTTAGAGATTTTTAGTGGTCTAGCACGTAATTAAACGAGACTATTTTTTTTTAAAGAGCTTATTTTGACACACACGATTAAAGTAATTTTGCCTTCTTCCCACATACCCAATTCTTCACCTACCACAATCTGCTCTGCTTCTGTAGTACACAGCTATAACAGGGTGCTGGAGACTGCGACAGTTTCAGCAAGGCGCAAGACCAGGCTCTCTCTATTGTGACACGCCTCATATTGCACTTAGGGAGAAAAAGCCTGAAACTTATCCCAACAACTCTACAGGCCAGGGATGCACAAGATACTCCCCTCCTTTTCCATGGTTCCAGTCTGACATTCATGTAACACTGAATGCTGCTAGGCTGTAAGGAGATTGGACAGGCACGCAGGGCGGCACGCAGCACCCATGGTCACCCTGCTGTTCTCACTGCACCTATGGGGGATGCACAACTGAAGGTGTGTGACACATGCAGTGACACCTGAAATCAAAGAGCACTGAGGGACAACACCACCAAGCCAGAAATCGGATTGTGAAATTGTGACAAGGAGCACAGCACAATAAAAGTGTTCTTTCCGTACACGGACAGCAGTCGTTTACTCAGCTTGGCACAGCACCAGAGACAGCGCTGAATCATTTTTTCAAAACACAGGTGAGTCCTGATTGCTACCTTACTTAAAAAACGAAACACTGTTGATTACAACAATGTAACAGCGTAAAGATTATACACTTCATACTGAAAATTACCAAGTTTTATCCACAACTGCCAGGGAGCCATGACAGATTTCATTCTTCTCCCTTGTGAAGCAGTTTTCAAGCAGTTTCCTACTCCTGAACTGCAACACAGAGGATTTTTTTGTGTATGGCCTGGCAGCCCTAAGCAGTCCAATTGTCTCTTGAAGGTACTACAGCCCAAACCAGCTTCCTGTCCCCTCTACTAGTGCAAAGACCTTCGTGTTGCCCTGTGCTGTCAGCTTCCTCAGTAACTTAGGAGTTCAAAGGATTACTCTCTCTTTTTTCCCTACCTGCAAGTGCAGCTAAATAGCGGTCTGTCACCTACTTAAAAACTGCTCTCTTCCCAGTTTCACTACTCACTGCCTGTTGACAGAGTGAAGAGCTGATCTTCTACACCCAAGAACCTGGCAGGCTGCAGACAGAGGAGCTCTAACTTGATTTGCAGCCAGGATAAAACAAATCTGTAACATACTTAAAAATTTAAAATCAGTCTTGCATCACGTGTATCTCAAACCAACTTGAGGCCACCTCCCTACTCACAATCATGATCAGTGCTTCTGGGCTCAGTCTGAGCTTCCAAAAAACGAGCCAAGTTTGCTTTCTGCCTCCTTTGATGCAGCTTTCAGAGCACTTCAGCACAAGGATGCAGCAGTGCTGCTACAGTGTCAGCTAAAAAACGCAGCCCACACTGCATCTGCAGAGGCTTCAGAGAAAGTTTGCCTGTATTTCTTGATTTCTTTTCAGGAAAGCCTGTGCATGAGAGCTCACCAGGGAATGGGAACTCTTCCTTGTAAAATATTTGAGCAATCACTAGTAACTGCTCCATAAAAATGCAGCCTCGTAACACAGGTCAAGCCCAAAATAGAAGCTTCTTTAAAAATAACAACCTTCCTTTCTTTCCAGTAAGCCCATTTCTCTCTTCGCAAGTGTAATGATTTAAAAGAGGAATTTTACTAGAAAAAGAAGTTTACATAGCAAATGTGACAATTATTTTGAGTATGTCAATAAATAAAGCCTTTTTTTGCCATCATGAACGTGTCCTCCAGATTCCAGTTACAGACTGCAGCTGGCAGGAGGATAATTTAGCAGTGACTGGCAAGTGAGACTTTTACGAATCCCTGAACTACAAACTGAACACAAGTTAGAAGGGACTGATCCCACTGACAATACTTGGAGAAGTTACATGCAATGGACTGTCTTTGCTATGTGGAAAAGATTTTTCATTGATGTGATGAATGTTATATTCAGCATCTTCATGGAACAAAGATCCTTCAAACCACAGATCCAAATACTGAATATGATCCATTTTAAGACTGAAACACATATTTAAATGTTTATGCTTCTGGGAAAAGCAGATTTCTTTATCCTCTTAGTAAATGATGCTACCTTTAAAGTGCACTGGGGTTATTAAAATATTCTGAACCTGAATTATTAATGGAGAAACTGGCTGAATATTCTATGAATATTTTAATAATGATCCAAATACAGCATGCAATACCAGCATACGGCTAAGACTGATGCTTCTGAAAGCCTTCTTGCCTCTGCAATTCTTCACAGAAATGAGACTTCAGGAGGTAATGGCAAAGCTGTGAGTTTATGTTTAGCTAGGGACCTTCTGTTTGAACTTTAACTTCTAAGAGAATTTATTCTATGTGTTGCTTTGAATACTGATGTACTTGCAAACAAAATTTGATCAGAGCCTTGTTTTTATTATTTTTTACTTTATTTGCAGAAGCTGCTATTCCAGCTTTTAAAGTCTGGTTCATTTAAGTCATTCTCCATACAAAGCACAGCACAGTCCTTCAGCTGCTCCTTTTTAATTGCTAAGACTTCATACAGAGCAACAACAGGTACTGGTCACAGCGCTTGAGAGAACACAGCCGTATCTGAAAGTCCTGCTGGTGGTCCACTGCTGCTCCCATTCCCTGTGCCTCACAATGCCTGCAGCCTGTTGCCTAGCAAAGGGGATGAGAGCCACACTTTTTTTTTTCCCCAATCTTATCAGTCATTTCTTTATGTGCTAAGCTAGAAGAACAAAATCACCTCAAAAGTTACTTGAGCTCAGAAAATCACCAGAAAGCTGATTTCTATGATCCAGCTGGAAGCATCAACCTTTCACCTTACTGCTCACCTCTCTCACAGGAACCATTAAACTCATTAATTTTGCTGAAGAGGTACCTAAATTCTCCTCATGCATTCAGTATCAGCTCAGATTGATGACCCTTGCTATGAGTAACAGCAAAGGAAAACTGCATGTTTATCAGAGAAGCCAGTATCTCCCATTTTTCCCTGTCTTTGGAATCTCTGAGCTGTCCATTACCCATGCACATCATGCTGCAAACCAGGTTAGCAAGAGCACAAATAGCAAGAGAGCAATTGCACTGATGTGTAAATAATGCAACAGCAAGCAACTAATCGGATTTACAAGACTTGGAAAAGAGGCATCATCCACTTACGTGATGCAAGTCTTCAGGAATGTTTCTGCAACTCTAACATTTTGCAATAACAGTGTTTTCTATCTGTGTCAATGCACAGCTGTAGCAGCACTGAGATGTAGCCAGACACTCCTTTATTCAAATATGATAATGAGGAACTATTAAGAGTATTGCTTAATAATCACACTTGAACCCTGAAGGATGTCCCACTGCAGAGAGGGCCAAAGCTCCTGGCCATGCTAGAAGGCCACAAAGGCAGGAAAATGCTTTCACAAGCCTTCTGTCAAATGCGTTCAGATACTTCTCTCTAGTGCAACACCTTCATACCCAGTTCTGAGAGGAGACAAACAGCTGGAAATTGACACAAACAGGCTCACAGTAGTTTTTTGGTTAAAGGGTCAATGTTATTCTAAATGAAGAGGTGAATATCTGATTGTTTGCCAGCCCTGATATAGCCTGGCTTTCATCAGCTGATTTGTACAAGTCTATACAGACCAACTAGTGGACAAATTTTTTTGCTAATTGACCAATGTGTTATGTACTGGTTATATCAACAGCAAACACCATGAGGCTTTCTACCTATAAACATCACCACTAACAACAGAACTTGAACAGAGCTGTTCTTGCCAGTTGGTGGCAACCTATGGGATCTTCTCTTGCCACCCTCTAAATACCATGGCCTGACAGACATTTAACATCTTCTGTAACAACTTTTGATAAGAACAGAATTCCCTGTTTCAGGCACAACTATTTACTCTGAGCAATAAATCAAAACCCTCTGAATGAGATTAGGTAATCACACGAAATTCATAGGCTAAGGAGACTTCATTTTTATTTCATTGTGAGACTCTGGTCATCGAAACCTTTATCTTTGCCAATAATACAGAAGTGATTCAACCATGAGATGCTTTTGTTCTGAATTTAAACTCTATTCTCTTCATGGAACATTACTATTTGCTATCAGTATTCTATGTTCCTTGAATGCATGAAAGTAAGCACTGTTTTCACCTTTAACCTCAAACTCTAATTTTTCTGAAAAAAATCACTCAACATTTTTGCATAACTCTAACTAAATGTTTAAGCCTAGTCCTGAATGTACTCTCACAAGACAGCATGGAATATGGAACAAATCCCACTCATATGATGTCTCCCTTCGCTCAACTCAATTTTATTTCATTCTTGAAAATGAGCAGTCCCTACCCATATCCTCTCGTAAGAAAAGAAATATCATTGCACATTTTCCTCACTAAACATAACAGATTTAAATGAATTAGAGACTTGTTACGTTTCTTTAAATACACCCGGAGTTGTAACTATCTGATCTTCTGTAACAGAAAAACTGTACAACCTTATTTTCATTTAATGGACCAAGAAAAAGACTTCAAAAACACATGTCCCCTTTTATTAACAGGACATTAATATATAATTTTTCCTTTGCTTTTGCAAGTAAAATTGGGCATCAGAACTGAGGGCAAAAGATGTTCATCAACAGAATAGCTACCACTGACTTACCACACAAAGACAAAACCAGAGCACAGCTGCCACCTGACAAGAGAGCAGGACAGATAAGGATTCTAAACACCCCGAAGGAATTGCGTAACTGATAAAATTACTATTCAGCAAAGCCCAGCTGCAGCACCTTTAAAGGGCTGCATCACAGTAGCACTTTCAGCAGTTTAAATGAGTACCTAGAAAGAGTACAAGAAAAAAATCCCAAACCTTCAGTAGTCTAATCCTATTGTACAGCTACGTTAAAAGGATGCCTACACAGAAAACCTGCAGCCATAACTACAAAGGGATTCATTTTTTAATGAGCTGCAGATCACAGGACACAGGTAAGATGGACCACTTTCTCCTCAAAATCATAAAACCAAAGAAGCCAAACAAACCAGGATTTTATCAAATATTTACTTACCATCTTCCATGTCTTCCTCAGTGTTGTTATGTCCGTCAGCCATCGCTACATTCCCATTAATGACAGGATTTTGAGTAATTCTTGGAGGATCATCTGTATCTCCAGCTAAGACAACAAAAAGTATGTAAAAATTAATAATCAGAAATTAACTTTTTTGTCTCAGGTAATGCTTATGAGACACACAAATGGTGCACACTTGCACAGAACAGTATTTAATTAAATTATTTCCCCACAATTGTACTGGTATTTGTCTAATGAAAATTCTTCATATAGGTGAACATTTATAGACGAAATAAAAAGTCCACATTAATGTGGAGTACAGATACAAAGAACACAAATTGACTTTTAAGTTTCCAAATGGCCTTAAAATCAGCATCTCATAATCAAATCTCATTAAATAAAAACTTTTTCTTGCATTCTGCATTTTTACACAGATTCAAGTTTCTAGTAGCAGACTTGCTAAACAAGTAAGTTACTTTAAGACTTCTTCGGTGTTACTGTTTTTTTTAAAAAAACCCTGAACCTCTAATCTAATGTAATGGTAAGATTTAAATCTTACTTAGGGAAAATTGGAAAGGAAATCCTTTAGGATCAAGGAACATTTTAGCTACAATATTTTCCAGTTTCTAGCCATCACTGCCATTAAGTTTTGCTACAGTGACCATTACACATGTAAATGCCACTACACCAAGAGATATGAGACAACTCAATGAACTGAAACCCCGCTATTTCTCAAATGCATTGCTTTGATTGAGCAAGCACCTTCCTGATTCCTCCACCAACCGAACAACACCTCCTTCCATTGCTTCCACACCAAAAGCCAGTGGATAGTTTCAGCACGATTATACAAAGTGGATATATTCTTGGATAAACCAAACTGAGTTTTATAATCAAACTGTAAAACCTATAAGCCCTTGCAACCATCTCAAGGACAAGCACTACTTAAAAGACACTAATTTAAAAGCAAGGTTTCTCTTTGCTATACAAGTCGTGCTATTAACTTACATATTCTACTATGCCCCAAAAGTCCCAAGGTCACTGATTTGTGTAACCACGAATAGTCTTATACCCAAAAGCTACACACAAGTTATTGCCTGGGGATGCAGGTAACCTCCGCACAGGAGGGAAACCATTCCCAAGGGACACAGCGCGATGCCAGCTCCAACACAGCAGCCTGGCCGTGCCCTCAGCCGTCAGCACCCTGGACAGAGCCGCCCTCGCCACGGGCCCTGCCGAGCTCCCACCCGGCTCCGTGCTCCCCACGGGCACGCAGGGATGCCCCCGGACCGGGATGCCCACGGACCGGGGTGCCCACGGACCGGGGTGCCCACGGACCGGGGTGCCCACGGACCGGGGTGCCCGGCTGTTTGAAAGAACTGCCAACTACCCTGGACATTTGCCTTCTACCAGATTGCAGATGAATCTCTCCTGGGCAAAAGGGACAAACACAAGCGACAACGGGAATCGCTGTGTGATTATCTCCCAAGTCTTTCAAAAGCCAGGGAGGAGCTCGCACAAAGGTAGGATAAGCCACGGGGGAAGTGCAGTAGGATCAGTCAGCAAGTGCTTCAGAGTTCTCCCTCTCCTCAGAGCACAAAATGCTTTTGCAGCCTCATTCCAATTCACAGCACACAGGAAGACACTTTCACACCCGGCACTCCTATTCTGATTGTTTACTCTCCTAGTAAATCCGCACAAGTAGTAACCTCTGCCCTCAGCACGACAGAAACAGCTCTGGTTAAGGACTTACTTCTGGATTAGAGCCATGCTAGATCACGAACTTAATGCTCACACACGGCTTTTGGAAGCTTATTAGGGTGCAGCAGATCTCACTGAGGTACCAGTGAAAGGGCTGTTGTGAAACATACAGTGTGCAGCACCCACGACAACACGTGCACTTTTCTAAACTCCCAGTTTTAGAACAAAAGCAAAATCAAGTATGACTTGAAGTTTTGACTTTGTAAGAAAAAGGGTTGCAGAAGATTAGCTCGGGTGTGGTAGAGCCTCAGGGGCCCCCTCAGCAGCAATCGGCACTGGCAATGCTGCATTGGAACAGCAAGTTAAAGTAAAGATTTACTACAACAAAATTATGGAGGGACAGGTTTGAACTCCTGCAACTCAAGAGTAGGAAAAATGATAAAAATCAAGAGTGAGAAGGAAAGATCTCCATTTCTACATCCTGCC